>NW_027070087.1:0-73215 GCF_002906115.3 Quercus suber
TCCACACTGTAACTAATAACTTATATATATATATATATATATATTTATATATAAAACAAGTTCATGCAGATACTAAAAACTCTTTCGTAACACAGAAACATCTTTCTATTTTGTTAGTTTTATTAAAGGGCAAGATCATGATTAAAGTTACAATGATAAAACGTTTTATTAATGTTATTTTATTTAACAAATTTTATTGGACAAATATTTTAAAATTTTGACTGTTGAATTATATATTTGATTCATTTTTAATATAAACACCAAAATTCATGTCAAATCATTGTTATTTGCTATATGATCAATCCATAAACCCATATCTTTTGTAAATTTTAGAATAGAAAAAATTGAAAATTTAACATTTTATAGAAATTAGATTTTTTTTTTTTTTTTTATAATCCTGAATCTTGTAAAAGCATATATGATATATGAAGACAATGTCATGGATTTGTAAAAAGATTAAAAAGAAAAGGAGGAAAAAGAAAAGAAAATCATCCATTACAAAGTATCAAATGCTAGCTAGGCTCTAAACAAAAAGGACTCGTCCTTTATCAGCCACAACTATGTCATAGTTCTGTTCCTATAAAACCAACCCCAATTATGCATCTACACGAGAAACCAACCACACGAGTGAACAAATTATAGGTTGATGTTGCCAGAATCATCCCCATTCGACTTCATATGCAGCGATTGAGTATTAGGATCCGTTTGGTTAGGATAATAGAGGAGAGAGAAATACTTGTAGTCAGTGACTGAATTATCTTCTCCTCTTTTTACGTGTTGTTTCTCTTCCTTTTTTTTTTCTTTTTTTTTTTTTGGCGCTTTCCTGGACTTGCTATTTGCCCTTTTTGGTTTTTGTTTTTGGATTTAACTAGAAGTGATTTTTATTTTTTACTTTTTACTTTTTTTTGTTTGCAATGCATGATTTTCATATGTAGCAATTGAGTATTAGGATTCATTTGGTTGGGGTAATAGAGGAGAAAGAAATAGTTGCGGTTAGTGACTAAATTATCTTCTCCTCTCTTTACGTGTTGTTTCTCTTTCTTTCTTTTTTCTTTTTTTTGGCGCTTTCCTGGACTTGCTATTTAACCTTTTTTGGTTTTTGTTTTTGGATTTAACTAGAAGTGAATTTTTTTTTTAAACTTTTTTTTAGGGCATGATTTTCTTTTTTAATAAATTTGTTTGATTACCTTTTTTTTTTTTTGCCATTTTTTTTGTTTTAATTGGGCATCATGTTTTAACAAGGGCATATTAGTAAATTTCTATAAATGCTTTTTTTTTTTTTTTCCATCCCTCAACTTCTCTACTCCCAACCAAATACAAAAGAAGAAAATTAAAATCTTTTCTCTCCCACATTTCCATCTCTCTAACCAAAAAAACTCTTAAAGTTGTAAGTTAATAGGCTCACGCAGTGAAGGAGCTCTCCACGCACCAACATGTGTCAAAAACATGTCAACACACACACACATTACCATGTGTCATGCCGACCCTAAGTAACACGATATCAAGCCACATCATAACTCAGCCCTTTAGTGCCACGTCTAATGCCATGTAAGCAAGCCAATGTTGTGTCATCACTTTCAAAGTCAACATTTGGGCTCTACTTGATCCTGCGGCCTGCTAAATTTTTAAGTGTTTTCTTGGTCAACACTTCAAGAAGATGGATTTGAGCCCCCCTAGCTACTTTCTATGCCTTGAAGTGGGGGGGGGGGGGGGGGAGAAAGGTGAGGCAGGAGTGCCAACTTTACAAGGGCATGACATGACATAGAATGGTCCTATTAATCCCCAAAAGTGGGATAAGTATCCTTCTATACATTCACTAGTATATATAGGATACTTTCCATTTCCTTTTTTGTTTTACAATAAATCATATATTAAATTAATCGTAATGCAAAAACTTGAGCTGACAAACAATAATGATAATGTTACAGCTCGAGTCTATTTATGACTGAGCATTTTTCTGAACTCTGAACATTTTGTGAGCAGTCTCTAATTAAATTAATTAAATCATGTATGTGAATCGTATGCAACCTAAATTTCTATACGCCACAATAGCCATAGCAACAGGAACGTAGATTATTTTATCTTGAATTTTTTTTTTTGGGAACTTGAAGCTTTGGCCATCATGCATGGCGGTGTATAATTTTAGGATAAGGAAATTTGCTAAAAATTTCCCCCTTCCCTTTGGTTTGACTCTAGCAGTAGTATGGTTCACAAAAATTCTCTTTAAAACCAATGATCAAAACGAAAGGAATATTCCTTTTTCTACTATTTCCATGACTTCAAGATCAACAAGACTGTAGGTTTTTTTTTTTTTTTTTAGGGGTAGTAATAGGGTCTGTTTGGATAGCACTTATTGTCGCTAAAAGTTGATAAAAACTGATTGTTGCTGAAAATACTGTAGCAAAATAATTTTTAAATGTGTGAATAGTGTTGTGGAACCCACTTTTAATATTAAATATTACGTAAACAGTACACGCACAGTAAATTTTGTCCTCCAAAGTCAACAAGTGCGGCAAAAAAAAAAAGAAACAGAGGAAACGCGCCACAACTTTACCTCCTATCCAAACCCATACATAGAATAAACTCGTCAGATATAGCTTTCTAGAGTATACAGACTAATTAATGACAGTAAAATCTGTGTTGGAACATTTTAATATTAAAATGTAATTTAAAAAAAACTAATTATTAAGTAATAATAAGTTGGTAAATTAAATGAGAAGAAGTGAAAGTTTCATTTGGTTAATGATTATTAAGTGATGAAGCGGGCTTTTAGTAAAAAACTAAATTATAAATGTTTTAATTATAACGTGGTTTTTAGTAAAAAACTAAAAACCACATTGATAAAAGAGGGAGTTCATATTAATTAATAAATGTTTTAATTGTTATATATTGGGGTATAAATTATAAATTATAATGCAAGAGAAATGAGTTTAGTTTATTTAGTTGAAATTATAAATTATTTGCTAGAAGTATAAAAAAAATGAGTTAAAAGTGAGTTGAATAATACAATAAAATGTAATAACAGTATTAAAAAATTTAATGAGATTCATAAATAATATAAAAAAAATTAAATCTCAAATTTGTATAATTTTTATTATATTTATTCACATATCCACCAACACTACGTACTTATGTATTGAACTTATTTTAGCACAAACACCTTCGCTTGAAAAAAAAAAAAAAAAAAAAGAGAGGATATTGTGTTTCTCTTTCTCATTTGAGGGGGGGGTGGGTGGTTGGGGGAGAGAATCATAAAAAATACTGTAGTAATAGAATAAACTCGTCAGATATAGCTTTCTAGAGTATACAGACTAATTAATGACAGTAAAATCTGTGTTGGAACATTTTAATATTAAAATGTAATTTAAAAAAACTAATTATTAAGTAATAATAAGTTGGTAAATTAAATGAGAAGAAGTGAGAGTTTCATTTGGTTAATGATTCTTAAGTGATGAAGCGGGTTTTTAGTAAAAAACTAAATTATAAATGTTTTAATTATAACGTGGTTTTTAGTAAAAAACTAAAAACCACATTGATAAAAGAGGGAGTTCATATTAATTAATAAATGTTTTAATTGTTATATATTGGGGTATAAATTATAAATTATAATGCAAGAGAAATGAGTTCAGTTTATTTAGTTGAAATTGTAAATTATTTGCTAGAAGTATAAAAAAATTGAGTTAAAAGTTAGTTGAATAGTACAATAAGACCTAAGAATAATATTAAAAAATACAATAAGATTCATAAATAATATAAAAAAATTAAATCTCAAATTTGTATAATTTTTATTATATTTATTCATATATCCACCAACACTACGTACTTATGTATTGAACTTATTTTAGCACAAACAACTTCGCTTGAAAAAAAAAAAAAAACAGAGGGTATATTGTGTTTCTCTTTCTCACCCTCTTCTTCACTTCACATGGGAATACAAGGGTAGTCTTGTGAGTCGTACGTGAACTTCCCGAGACATTGGTCGCATACGGCCATATCGAATAATGCACCAAACACTCAAGCCCCACTGCGTGAATCACAAGCACCTTTGTTTAATTTAAAAGAAACAGTGTCATTTGGTGGCATGCAATATATGGCCTACAAGGGAACGTCCTATTCTGCGTTTTGGGCAACCTAGCTACCTACAATTTTCACTACCCCCTCTCTCTCTCTCTCTCTCTCTCTCTCTCTCTCTCTCTCATATGTGTAAATATTACAGTGGCCTAATTAATAATAGCATTAGTTTATAAATTATTTTTAAAAATATTTTATGAAAAAATGATAAAGAGTTATTTAAATTTTTCATAAAAATGGTATTAAATTTTTTTCAAATATAGTTTATTAACAATTGTTCTAAGCATACTTATTAACATGATCTATAAGAATTTTGTAAGGCAATTAGTGTACTTATTGATATCTTTAATTAGTTGAGATATCAAAAATTCAAACCATTCGTGTCTCAACAGTAGGAATTACATAAAAAGAAAAATACTTACAGAGAACAAAGAAGTTACAATCCTAACTCTACCAGCTCATTGATGTGCCTATTAAATTAACAATAACATTCTTTCATTGTATTGATTAATGTCTCTCAAAATGTAACCATTCCTGTTAAATATTCTCATATAATGCAAGATTTTAAGTTTATTTATGTTTATATACCACAGATGAGCAAAGAGTGCCATCACTACTATTTGTGGCTCTCCTTTCCATAATTACGCGCACAACTGCAAAACCACGTATATGACGTTAACCAGCTGTCATAAATCCCTTGATGAGAATTGGCCTTGATGAATACTGGTTTGGCTCTTGCTGCCCCATCATTATTGAGCTTCCTACATTATTTAATTCAGTTAGAACATCTCTCTCTGTCTCTCATTCTCTCTCACAGAGCCTTTATTTTAAGAACTTGAAAAATGCTCAAGCTATCTCATGTTCCTTTGGCTCCGCTTGGAAGAAAGGAATGGAATGAAATGAAAAAGAATAAAAAGAATAATTTTATAATATTCTTCCATTCTCTTGTTTGGGAGTTTTAATGGAGGAAATGGAAAGTTCATTATCTTATTTGAGAGTTTAAGTGGGAGGGAACAGAATGGGTAGGAGGGAACACCCCCATTCCTTTCTATTCCCTTAAAACCTCAAATTTTTATTCTCCCGAAATTGGGAGAAATGAGAGGGAATGAAATTAGATTTAATGATTTTTTTACTAAAACTCCTAAAATACCCCTATATATTCAACTATTTATTTTAAAACAGAGGTTTAATAGTAATATTGTCATAAAATGATTTCATTTCATTCCCTCCATGTTGCTCCCAAACAGGATTACTTACATTCCATTCATTTTCTTTCCATTCCTTTATTTTAAAACATCCAAACAAGGTTACTTAATTTCATTCAATTCCATTCTTTTCCATTTCCTTTCCCTTACTTAAATACATTCTATTCTATTCCATTCCTTTCTATTTCCTTATGATTATCTCATTCCATTCCATTCCATTCCCTTATGAACTCCCAAACGGAGCCTTAAAGATTATGGCCCCGTTTGGTACGTGAGTTCAAACATATATTTTCAGTTTTTAAATAATATTATATATTTTTTTACATATTTTTCTATTTACACGTATTTTTAAAAAAATTGAAAACTGTTATTTAAACACACGTACCAAATGGGCCATATATATTCATGTTTCTTTAGCATTAACACCCAACTACCTTTCATTACATAGGCTACTTTCTCCAACAATTCTAAAAGAGATATGCTAACGAGTGTCCCTGCCATTAGGACACTGGCTAAGAATCTAGTTAAAGAAAGTTTTTATGAGAAAAAAAAAACAATTAATATTTTGACAGTTTTTTTTTATTTTTCATAAATGTGATGTTAAAATTTTTTTAAAATGAATTCTTAACTAGTACCCTAAAGACACTCGTTAGCACGACTTATTCTAAAAACACATCTAATTTTGTACTAAATTTTATCATTTATTGACTTGTGCAATAATGAGTGAGAATACTTTTTGTCCATACAAATCATAATACTTTTTGTCACACAAGTTATAATAAGCAAATTATGAAATTGGACCAAAAAAGTGATTACATCCGTACTATTGGAGCTTTCTCACAACAAGTGGATTCTACCACAAGCGTGCAGAATCTACATGCTACGATTTTGTGAGAATCACGCTATATATATTTTTAGTAAAAGATTAGAATATCATCACCCCTCTAAATAATAATATAAATTATTTTAGAAAAATTTTATTAGAAAATAAAAAAATGGTTAATTTTTTTGATAATTTTTTAAATTTTCTTTAAATTTATTTTTAAAAATAAATGTTTAATATATGCATATATATTAGAGATATCATCACCCCTCTAAATAATAATATAAATTATTTTAGAAAATTTTTATTAGAAAATAAAAAAAATGGTTAATTTTTTTGATAATTTTTTAAATTTTCTTTAAATTTATTTTTAAAAATAATTGTTTAATATATGCATATATAACTGTGCCCTAAGACTAAGAACCCATAATAATAATAATAATATGTACGAATATGTTTATTTTATTTTATTTTTGGAGAGAGAGAGAAAGAGAGGTTCCATATTCCAAACTAGTCTAGAAGGTAGTAATGAGTATCAAGACTTGAAGTGAAAGGACCTCGACTGGTCACGTATGCATCTTTTGGTAGGTCAAGCAAATGGATTTTGTTGATAATTGATGAACAAACAAACAAGAGAACGAAGCTGCATCGAACCTTGGTTTTCCGAACGTACATGACATGTGAATGAGATCATTCTTCTGCCCGGTCCTTTTCAACCTTTTTTTATTTTTTATTTACCCTCTTTCTCCCAAGTTCCCGAAATACCCTTTTTGTATTACATATGTTACCTATGTAATCATTCCTTACAATCAGACACGAGTGATTTCATTCACACGGGGCTAATACAGACAAAAGGTGATTCCAAACTCTTTTTTATAAAACCTTTTACACTTTTCACTTTTCCTTAACGACTTTTTGTAGCACGGATGTAATTAAATATATTTGATCTTTTTTTTTTTCCAAGTACTAATGGTATTTTGAGATAAACATAGTTTAAATTCTCCTCTTATTTGAAATGTAAATTAAAAAAAATAAAAATAAAGACTTTATATATTGGGACGTATGTGTTTGCAATTTATGTTTTATGTGAATTCTGTAACTATATTTAACTTCTTTTAATTATTGCCATCCACCACGAATTGGACATGATCCATTTGTCTTTCAAATCCTTATATATCTCACACACAACATTAAAATTTTATTGATATATATATATATATATATATAAACTACATTGAAATGTGCATATATATATATATATATTCTTCCACACACATACTTGTTATGATTTTAGTTTTAAATGATACTAGGAATATTATGAATTTTACCAAATAAGGTCTAGAATTGATCCTACAAAAGAGATTTTAAATATTTTTTATGAGGTTCTTGAAGTTTACTAACCATATATGTATATATTTTGTAATAAAATTTATAATAATTTTAGTATATATTTTCCTTTAATTTTTTAAGTAATTGGCTTACATGATGATTTTAGAATTGGGTGTTTCAAACTTTCAATTCAAATTATATAAACTACATTGAAATGTGCATATATATATATATATATTCTTCCACACACATACTTGTTATGATTTTAGTTTTAAATGATACTAGGAATATTATGAATTTTACCAAATAAGGTCTAGAATTGATCCTACAAAAGAGATTTTAAATATTTTTTATGAGGTTCTTGAAGTTTACTAACCATATATGTATATATTTTGTAATAAAATTTATAATAATTTTAGTATATATTTTCCTTTAATTTTTTAAGTAATTGGCTTACATGATGATTTTAGAATTGGGTGTTTCAAACTTTCAATTCAAAGGGTGGTCTTCAATGTGTGGCACAATCGAGATAAATCACCATTGAACGGGGGCCCTCTCAAGGAAAATGCATGTTACTTTTATTTTTATCATTGTACGATTTCAAAAGGAAGAACAAGAAAGATACACATAATGAATCTCAATCTTTCGTATTGTGTCTTTTTATCTGTTGAGATATGTGCTATATTATTTTGTTTTGTTTTGTTTTTGTTTATTTGTTTTTTTTTTATCAGTCTTTCTCCTATCATCTCATTCTCATATATATATATATTTATATGTAGCTCTCAGCTCATGCTCACTAGCATTTTCGATGGAACTGGATGCACAGCTATGATTTATCTGAATCTCTACTCTCGTAAGCCTAGGCTCAACAAGTATGGTGTCACTATGGTCACGCCCAGATGAAAGAAGCCAACTCAAGTTGCCCCATACCTATTTTTTTCATTAAAAAAAAAAAATTTACCTCCAAATGATAGAACAAACATACACATAAATAATAATAAATTGTAATCCCAGTCATGTGCAAATTGGTAGTCAATTACTCAATTTAATTTTAATCACTCTCATAAATGTAAAGAGATTTATAATATAGAAAGAAAAGAAAATAATTGAGATTGACATTTTAAGAAATATAAATCATTTTTTAAAAGAGATTAAATTCTATAAGGATGAGGTGTAAAATTTATGTTTTACACCATCCAATAAGTGATTGCCACATCAGTATTTTATATAAAATTCAATATATTTTACCACGCCTAATAACATCTTGATAAATTTCCAATTTGGTTGGATTTATATATGGATATTAGAATTGATTGAGTGTAATTGTATTTATTCTTAAATATGTGATAAGATGATGTGGCATGTTGGGATTGGAGGGGTAAAACATAGGTTTTATACCACGTCCTTATAGAATTTAATCTCTTTTTAAAAAACATTTTTTAAAAGAGATTAAATTCTATAAGGATGTGGTGTAAAACCCAAGTTTTATCCATCTAATCTCAATATGCCATATCATCATATTACATATTAAAAAATAAGCCCAACCGCACTTAATCAATTTTAATACTTATTTAAAAATCCAATTTAACTATGAGTTTATTGTGAGATATTATTATATGTGGTAGGATATATTGAGTTTTAATTTAAAAACTGATATGACAATCCTTTATTGGATAGTGTAAAATATGAGTTTTACACTCCATTCTTACCAAACTCAGAGTCTTTTTAGAAAATTATCCAATTTTTCTATGTTTGATGGCACTTTTAAAATATTTTAAAAAACTATCAATTGACTTCCCTTATTTAGCTTTGCATAAGTGATAAGACAAAGGATTTTTTTTTCTTATTTAATTTCATGTGAGATATAATTGTTTTTCAAAGAATTTTAGTGTAAAACAACTATCTCATTCTCATGACAAGTCAAATAAGGAAAGTTAGTAAATAGTTTTCTTTTGACCAATTTTTTTTTTTTTGATACTACCAAACACAGTAAAATGAAAAAAAAAAAATGATCTTCATACAAGGTTTTCTATTGAAACAAACATAAACTATACTAAAATCACACAATAAGGCAATTTCAGCATTTTTGAAATTGGTACTTAATTTTCCTCAAATTTATGGGTAATAATGATGGATTTTTAAGTTTACATAGTTTTATATATTCAATTTGTTTATTTATAATAGGTTTAGTTAGTTAAATTGGTAAAATTTATTCTTGTTGAACAAGATATTTGGAGATCAAATTCGACTTAAAGCAAAAATTTATTGATCTCTTGAGTTAATGATAAAAAATAATTTTTATGAAGCAAATATTTAAACTAAAATTATATTGTATCTATAATTCTTTTAAAGAAAAAAAAAGCTGTGTTTTTTAGAGAGAGAATTGTTAGTTGGTATGATCAAGTGCTTTCTTACTTTTTTGGAGCACGCAGCGACTACATATTAAAAAAAAAAAAAAAAATCAGTGACTACGTATATATTCAGCTATTGCATGCCGGTTTTTCTCCAAAAAAAAAAAAAGAAAAAAAAAAATGGAGCACGCAGCGACTACATATTAAAAAAAAAAAAAAAAATCAGTGACTACGTATATATTCAGCTATTGCATGCCGGTTTTTCTCCAAAAAAAAAAAAAGAAAAAATAAAAAAGCTACTGCATGCCAGTGGAAAAGTGTCAAAATCACAGTGATAACCATATGAAAAACTTATATTGGTATTGGTGCAGTTGCAAGTTATCAAAAATTCTATCTAAAATAAGGAATTTACTAACATGTGCCTTAATAACAGTATATTATTTTTAAAAAAAATTTATTGAGTATTGAAAAAAATTTTACAATTTTTTTAATTTTTAATAAATTTTTTTCAAAAACAAGTTTATTAATATATGTCTTAAAAGAAATATGTTAACAAAAGTTTGATAATAAGACCGGCGCGGCTGAGTATAAAGCTCTTACGTTTTATGGAGGATGAACTAAAAGTGCACAGGTGTTGATAAGACTGGACTGCCTGCACTCACTTTTTTCCCGCAGTTCAGCTCAGCTTGCCTATCACCGCATACATTTGAAGACATTCTAATTATTCCACCACTCATATATATTGAGTCGAGTCATTTCACTGTCGGAAAAAGTTCCGGGAATTTTTTTTTTTTTAATATTTTTGGATTAATTGGTTTAGTTTGTGAGATATTTCGATTTAACATAGATGATTATTATTATTATTATTATGTTTTTAATTTCAATTTTTTAATTATTTCTTAATTAAAATGGAATTCAAATCTTTTGTTTCTATTTTTTTTGTTCCACTCTATATTTTACCAATAAAAACTTGTCATATATTCACTTAATTAATTAAATACTATCATTAATTAATAATTGTAATATTAATAAGTCAATAATGATAGTATTTAATTAATTATGTTAACATGTGGTAAGTTTTTATTGATGGAGTATATAGTGGAGCAGGAAAAATTAGACAAAAAATTTGGATTCAACTAAAAATAACTATATTAAGCTACGGGGTAATTAGTGGACTTCCCTCTTTTTTTTTTTTTTTTTTTGGGTGAGAAACCAAACTTTGTATTTTACTAAAAAAGAACTTAATTAATTAGGAGCATCAAAAGAAGCTAAAAGATCATCAGTCACAAGACCAAACACCAACAGGCCAGCCCCCCATTCGAAATAGCTTGTATGACTCCAGCTGAGTCGCCCTCAAAGACAACGTCCTAAAACGGGTCATTTTTAAACGGGTCAAACGGTCATGAGTCAAACGGACCGGGTCAAACGAGTCTGACCCGTTTTGCCATGTCTCATGCCAGTGGAAAAGGGTCAAAATCACAGTGATAACCATGTGAAAAACTTATATTGGTATTGGTGCTACTGCAAGTTATCAAAAACTCTATCTAAAAGAAATATGTTAACAAAAGTTTGATAATAAGACTGGCGCGGCTGAGTATAAAGCTCTTACGTTTTATGGAGGATGAACTAAAAGTGCACAGGTGTTGATAAGAATGGACTGCCTGCACTCACTTTTTTTCCGCAGTTCAGCTTAGCTTGCCTATCACCACATACATTTGAAGACATTCTAATCATTCCACCACTCATATATTGAGTCGAGTCATTTCACTGTCGGAAAAAGTTCCGGGAATTATTATTATTATTATTTTTTTATAAATATTTTTGGATTAATTGGTTTAGTTTGTGAGATATTTCGATTTAACATAGATGATGATGATTATTATTATTATTATTATTATTATTATTATGTTTTTCATTTCAATTTTTTTTATTATTTCTTAATTAAAATGGAATTCAAATTTTCTGTTCCTACTTTTCTTACTTCATTTTATATTTCACCTATAAAAACTTGTTATGTATTCATCTAATTAATTAAATACTATCATTAATTAATAATTGTAATATTAATAAGTCAATAATGATAGTATTTAACTAATTATGTTAATACGTGGTAAATTTTTATTGATGGAGTATAAAGGGGAATAAGAGTAGAGCAGGAAAAATGAAACAAAAAATTTGGATTCAAATAAAAATAACCATATTAAGCTACGGGGTAATTAGTGGACTTCCTTTTTTTTTTTTTTTTGGTGAGAAACCAAACTTTGTATTTTACTAAAAAAGAACTTAATTAATTAGGAGCATCAAAAGAAGCTAAAAGATCATCAGTCACAAGACCAAACACCAACAGGCCAGCCCCCCATTCGAAATAGCTTGTATGACTCCAGCTGAGTCGCCCTCAAAGACAACGTCCCGAAGGCCAATCTCCATAGCAAACTGGACTGGTCTACAGCTTTGGACTTCCTACTTTCTTTAAAGTAAAGTATCTTGTCAAAAATGTGTGATAAATTAATAATAACTCAAGAGATGAAATTGATTATATATATATATATATTGAAAAAAATATAATTTAGGCTAAAATGTAAATGGTACTTTCTAAGTTTGATTGAAATTCATTCAGTCATCAAACTTTATTTTTGTTCAATTAAGTTATTTAAATTTCAAATTTGTTCACTGAGGTTTTTCTCCCATTTAAAAAAAAAAAAAAATTCAGTTAAGTATTCAATTAAATAATGAAAAAAAAATTCTCATATAAAAAATCTATGAAATATTTTTATTAATTTTAAAGATTTTTTTCATGTGAGAAAATATTTTTTTTAATAAAAATTCTTTAATGAAATTAGAAAAAAAATGTCTGAATTGAATAAATTTAAAACTTAAAGGACTCAATTGAATAAAAGTAAAGCTAAAGGACTGAAATTTATTTAAGTCTGAAATGCAAATAACATCATTTAAGTTTGAAATTCATTATTATTATTATTTTTTTTTGTTGAGAATACTAAGTATTTTTTAACACACACACCTTGTATTGTTTCTATTAAAAAAGTAACAATAATAAAAAAAAAGAATTAAAGTGGTTGGACTCTACGGCTTACATATTCAAATAACTACATATTTACTATTCTGAACCATGTATTACATTGAATGCAATGTATAGTATATAAGAATACATAGTTTGGAGTTACATTTAATGTGATAACTTTAAAATCAATCTGGTTTTTGGTCCATTCTAAAAAAAAAAGGCTGGTTTTTGGTATTACAAACCATAGTAGGCCAAAACTATGCTCTATATTATAATATCCCTATATATATTTCAATAATTTATATTTGCAATATTGATTTTGAATTAACTTTAACAGATGTATAAAATTTATTGTTACAAAATAGACTAAGGTGCATTTTTTTTTCTTCAAAAACTGGGGTTATTTTCATTTAGGTCATTTAAGTTTCAAAATTTTTATTTTCATTTTTCAGATTTGATTTCTTTTCATATGAGCCTTTTGACCATTTTTGTTAATAATTTGGTGACACTTGCCATTATATGGGTGACATAACTTAATGGGCATCACTTATATGAAACTTAACGGTCATATTACTAATGACTCAAAATATTTTCTCTCATCAATGACCAAACTAAAGATAACCCCAAAGTTTAATACCAAAATTGAACTATAGTCTTTATAAGTATGAAAGTTTTTTAAGAAAATAAGATATAAATTCTTGGTATTAGTAACAAATATCATATCATATACTATACAGTAAAAAGTTAAGTCTTTACACAAAAGAAAATAATTTTCTTTTTGCTCTCTTTCTCACTTTTTTCTTAACAAATATCATATCATATATTATATAGTAAGAAGTTATGTCTTTACAAATTGTGTTTGCCCCAATGTGAACATCTCCATTTTCTTCCTTTATATTTCTTATTTACATTAACAATTTCCATTCATAAGAATACATAGTGAATATGCATTTGTGTGCTTACAAGGTTTTCCCGTAGAAATTGATTACAAAATTTATGCAGGTATAGTAGGTTGATGTTTACAATATATGTCAATTTCGGATGAGAATCAATTAATTTAATTAGTTCTTAGCTTAACTTCACCAAAGATCTACTTTATTCATTGTGATATAAGTGATCTAGATTTTATCATGTCATTAATATTTTAAACATATATGTACTAAAATAGTGTTAGTAAATGATTATTTAAATTATTGTTGATGTAGAAAAATCTTAATTTATTATTTTCACAATGATAAAATAGAGTTCTAAGGAAATTAAAAAATAATAATAATTAAGAACTCCATAATCCAATTACCCTAAGAACTCTAGTGATTTTGACAACATCCTGTATTAACTTCCTCTAACATTTTTAAGGTAACTCCACCATGACTTTTTTGAAAACCTATTCTTCCATTTTAGATAAGTGCATTAAATATTCCCATATCATCAACAGTTTAAATAGTTATCAAAATGGTGATAGTCAACATTTTTTAAAATGTTATTGATGTGGCAAAATTTAATCCATCGATTTCAAAATGGATGGATAGGATGATCTAATAACTGTACGGTAGAGTTACCTTTAAACTTTAGTGAATCATAAATCCAACTAATTGTGGGCCTAGTTATTGTTATATTGCTATTTATCAGGAGATAATTGATTTGATTTTTCTCCCCACGAGATTAGAAGAAGATGAAAAGCATTAACCTTTGAGAGATTCTACGTCCATAATATTTTTATAATATTTTTATAACAAATTATAGGTGGTTATTGGTTCAAATTTGAATATAACACTGAGATTACTTTTTTGTCCTAATAATACAACTAGTAACAATCTACCATTTAAGATTTGTTGTAAAAATATTGTGAAAATATTATATATATAACAAACGGTACACGTACAAATAGACTTAATCAGATTTCTCTTAACCTTTAGCTCTCTCGTTTTGGATATGACAAACCGTACGCGTGCGGACATGCTTAATCAAATTTAATAGGACAATCAATTTTACAATAATGAGAAAAAAAATGTCCCAACCCAATCACATAGGTCAGCAAAATGTAAATTACATGTGCAGTTAGGCTGGTGTCCTAGAATTATTTTATGAAAAATATCTGTAAATAACTTCTCGAATATGTCCGTTTGTATTGAGCTTATTGTTGCTGAAACAGAAAACAGAAAACTGAAAACTGAAAACACTGTAGCAAAATAATTTTTAAATATGTAAATAATATCGTGGGACCTATTTTTAATGAAAAAGTTGTTAAAAAGTGATATTTGTAGGTCCATAAACAGTACACAAATGCACTGTTCACAGTGAAAAAGTCAGCCTTTGCGGCTGAAAGAAAAAAAAAAAAAAAAAAAGCAAAAACACGTTTTCATCAAAACGCATTATATATATTTATAAATATAAAAAATAGTGGTAAACCCGAAACGGTACACCGGTATTGACCGGTATCCGAAATATACCGTACCACTGGGTAAACCGGTACAGCCTCCGGTACGGTATTGATTCCCTTGCTTACAAGGTTTTCCCGTAGAAATTGATTACAAAATTTATGCAGGTATAGTAGGTTGATGTTTACAATATATGTCAATTTCAGATGAGAATCAATTAATTTAATTAGTTCTTAGCTTAACTTCACCAAAGATCTACTTTATTCATTGTGATATATGTGATCTAGATTTTATCATGTCATTAATATTTTAAACATATATGTACTAAAATAGTGTTAGTAAATGATTATTTAAATTATTGTTGATGTAGAAAAATCTTAATTTATTATTTTCACAATGATGAAATAGGGTTCTAAGGAAATTTAAAAATAATAATAATTAAGAACTCCATGATCCAATTACCCTAAGAACTCTAGTGATTTTGACAACATCCTGTATTAACTTCCTCTAACATTCTTAAGGTAACTCCACCATGACTTTTTTGAAAACCTATTCTTCCATTTTAGATAAGTGCATTAAATATTCCCATATCATCAACAGTTTAAATAGTTATCAAAATGGTGATAGTCAACATTTTTTAAAATGTTATTGATGTGGCAAAATTTAATCCATTGATTTCAAAATGGATGGATATGATGATCTAATAACTGTACGGTAGAGTTACCTTTAAACTTTAGTGAATCATAAATCCAACTAATTGTGGGCCTAGTTATTGTTATATTGCTATTTATCAGGAGATAATTGATTTGATTTTTCTCCCCACGCGAGATTAGAAGAAGATGAAAAGCATTAACCTTTGAGAGATGCTACGTCTATAATATTTTTATAACAAATCATAGGTGGTTATTGGTTCAAATTTGAATATAACACTTAGATTACTTATTTGTCCTAATAATACAACTAGTAACAACCTGCCATTTAAAATTTGTTGTAAAAATATTGTGAAAATATTATAAATATAACAAACAGTACACGTACAAACAGACTTAATCAGATTTCTCTTAACCTTTGGCTCTCTCGTTTTGGATATGACAAACCGTACGCGTACGGACATGCTTAATCAAATTTAATAGGACAATCAATTTTTCAATAATGAGAAAAAAAATGTCCCAACCCAGTCACATAGGTCAGCAAATTGTAAATTACATGTGCAGTTAGGCTGGTGTCCTAGAATTATTTTATGAAAAATATCTGTAAATAACTTCTCGAATATAGAATGACATTGAAGTTCAACCCATAAATTTATCATAAAGTTAAGTAGGAAATTAAAATGCCAGATTGGACCAAAATTGGAGGGCAATCTGGTACATTCAGTAGAATTTGTCATTACCTAGTACTTCCTATCTTCGCCAGGTTCCACCTCTCCGCTCCAATTATTGAGTCTTTTATGTACTAGTGAGTTAGTTCAATTCCACACTACTCTAAAAATCTCTGCTCAATATTTCATTATTTCCCTTATAAAAAAAAAAAAAAAACCACCTCCCTCTCTCTCTCTCTCTCTCTCTCTCTCTCTTTCTCACCAACCAAACACCCTCTCTCCATGGCTAGTGAGCAAGAAATCTCACATGCTTCACACATGCACCACATGACCGATGATGACAACAGCAATAGTGAAGAAGAAGAAGAAGAATTAGTATCAGAAGAAGAAGAAGTGGATGATGAAGATGACGATGAAATTGAAAAAGAAAGCTCTCGTGGTGCCTGCGAAAACATTTACTTCATGTTCGGGTCTCGCCGGAGGGGAAGGTGGTCATGGGGACAAGTCTTGGACCCAAGAGCCAAATGGGTCCAAGAATGGAACAGGGTGTTCCTCCTCGTGTGCGCCACTGGTCTCTTCGTGGACCCTCTCTTCTTCTACGCTCTCTCTATAAGCGACACGTGCATGTGCCTCTTCATAGATGGGTGGTTCGCCATCACAGTCACTGTGTTACGCTGCATGACTGACGCTTTGCACGTGTGGAACATGTGGTTGCATCTCAAGATGGCCAAGCGGTCATTCGCTGTGGAAGGAACTACTGGGCTTAGGGACACCGATGCTCGCTCTGTGGCTCTCCACTACTTGAAAGGCAAGAAGGGATTTTTGTTCGATCTCTTTGTGATTCTTCCTCTACCACAGGTGAGAATTTCGTTGGGTACACCCTTTGTTCAATAATAAAAATATATAATTGTTATCGTTGTCGTTGTTGTCATTATTACTGTCGTCGTTATTGTCTAAATAAGTAAATAAATTTCATTACAAGTAGGATTTTTAGTTGCCACCACATTTACCATTTTGGTTTAGGTTTTTGTTTTTTTGTTTTTGTAAGGTAGTGACTGTTTTTGTGTTTGTGTTTGAGGGGATGACAAGTGTGTCACATGAGTCATTTTATCCATGCAGAATAACCCTCTTACAGTGCAGTCAGACATGTGATGTGTCTGTGTCTTTTCCTCAATCATTTTTAGCAAGAATAAAATGAAATGGGAAATTATATAAATATATGCGAGGATTAAATGTTCTGTATAGAAAAATACAATGATAAAATTACAGCTCTTATTATAAAAATTTATAAAATAACATTAATTACAATAAATATTATTGTTGCCACCTCAAAATATAATAAATAATATAATTATTTGGTGTGTTTTTGAAAGTTGATACTTCATATTTATATAATAAAATTTGTAATATTTAAAAAAATACTTGGTTCAAAATGGTTTTGAGCGCGAATCTTTGTAATAGGAAATTATTTTTAATTTCACTAGTACATCTTCTCATTTTATATAAAATTGTTAGCAGAAAATGAAACACAATTTATAAAATTAAACATAAATGATTTATCTCTAGTTATTTATTATTATTTAATGTATTTTGTGATCTTGTGTGCATTGAAGAAAACAATGGACAAACTTTTAGAGAATTTGTACTGAATATCAGGAAATTACTGGAAGATCTATATTTACAGATAAAATTTAATCTTGAGTAAATAAGTCCTGTAAATTTCAAGGTTTTTGTGTGTGTGTGTGTGTGTGTGTGTGTGTGTGGAGAAGATTGTAAACTTCAAGTTAATTAAAATTATTCTCTTAAATACTAATTTGAATCATAAATATCACCTTTAAAAATACTAAGAAGTATAGATTGAAGACTTTTAGTCTAATTAATAACATGCTTAGTCCTTCATTATTTTGCTCTTCTGCATATGTATGTGTTTACTTCTAGTAAATGTATATGTAGAGTTTGTTGATGCAGAAGTAGAAGAAATAGGGAGAGATTTGATGATAAATTCCTTCAATGGTTTTGAGACACTGCCTTTCAACCCCATAATTCAAACATATTAATATGCTTTATACTTCTAACAAAATAATGAACAATATTGCAGTTTGTATTATGGGTGGCGATTCCCTCTCTGCTGGAAAAAGGAGACGTTACCACCGTGATGACAGTGTTCTTAATCATCTTTCTGTTCCAATATCTACCAAAGATCTACCACTCAGTCTGTCTCTTGCGTCGAATGCAAAACCTCTCTGGCTATATTTTTGGAACTGTTTGGTGGGGAATAGCCCTCAACTTGATTGCATATTTTGTAGCCTCGCATGTAAGTTGATCTTTTTCAGGTGCAGTATCTTACTTTTAGTTAAAGTTATAATCTTTTTAATTTGGCGCTTAGATGTTACGGAATATCTACCATGTCTTTGATTAGATTTAGATTAGCCGTTTGCTTAAAGATTAAGGGGAATATCCTTATCCATTTAAATCACCCCATTCCCACTAATTTTTAACAAAATATATCACATTTATTAGTTTTGTACTTTTATTATTATATAAAAAAATTGTACTTTTACTATACTTTATCAAATAAAAACATGAATATTGGACAAAAACTAATCAGAACACAAAAGGTAAGACTTGAATCTACTTTAATAAACTTAACATAATAATTTTTACATTTTTTTTTCCATTGTGATAGAGGTTATGGTTGATATACAATAAAAATAATGTTAGTAAATGGATCCATATGAAAATGATGGTTCACAATCTAACTTTCTATCTCAACAAACTAAAAAAAAAAAGAAAAAAAAGAAAAGAAGAAGGTGTCCTTAACATTGCTTTATTTTTATTTTATTTTTAACTTACATTACATTGATATCTTTACCTTAAAATAAATAAATATAAATATATAATTGTGAAATTTGTTATTTATAAGGCTTCAATTTTTCTTTATAGCTAGAAACAAGAAGACGCCAATTCAACCGACAAAAAGGTAAAAAAAAAGATAAACAAGACACTAAGAAAAGTGACACAAAATAAATGATTCTCAAGGGGTAAAAGTACAATTGGGATATGATGGACAATCGTGAAGCATGTGAAGGGAAACTGTTTACCCTTTGCTATGACTTGCCTAGAAAACAAATTGCGTTAATTAAACAAAATAGTCAAATAATATTGTATGCCTTCTATCCTAAGCAACCGGGCCAGATTGTCTTGTATTGATTCGAAAAGGTTGACGGAAAGGCTAATAAATATTTATTTATAGAGGGGCTCAAACTGTTTAAAAGCTCATCCGTTATGTATCTTTTATATTGTTTTATGTCTATATAGTATGAATTTCACATCTTCCTTCTGTACTATTCACCTATATTTAAAAAAAATAAAAATCATCCGTTATGTATTTTTTGTAATGTTTTATGTTTATAGTATGAACCTCACATCTCCCTTCTCTCTATTGTCCACTTATCTTTAAAAGAAAAAGAAAAAGAAAATCACTAGAAAAGTTTAGCATATGAAATTCAATTGTCATTTTGCAGTTATTCTCTGTTGAACTCTTGAAAATAGGAACTAGAGTCCAATGGCCTTAGCAAAAAAATTCAATGTCTTACTAAGAATCTGCATGTGTGTGTAACTGTATATGTTGAGAAATTTAGGATTTAGTCTTATCATTGTGGTCCATTACTATTAATTTAGGTAACAGTTCAACATAGGAATTATGATGTAGCACCTTTTTCTCTTTTTGATAATCTTGAACCATGTAGTACTGTACAACTATTATGCGATAAATTCATGGGTTCAAATCATAAAGTTTATCTCAAAATTAAAAAAAAAAATTGGTTTTTTTTTTTTAAGAAAATATTATAATTTTGGAATATCCACTTTTTATATCAAACTCATTCCCAGAGAATTAATTTAGTTATTTTTCAATATTAGAAGTTGATCTCTCTAGCTCAAGTTCTTCAACCATATTTGTCAGGCTGCAGGAGCATGTTGGTACTTGTTAGGAATCCAAAGAGCTGCAAAGTGTCTGAAAAAGCAATGCAGAGCAACAAACAGTTGTGGTTTGAGAATACTATCTTGTAGAGAACCTATATATTATGGAACAACACGAATGGTGAGCGATAGAGCAACGGTGGCTTGGGCAGAGAACAAACAAGCAAGGTCTACATGCTTAGAAAACTCCCAGAATTATGATTATGGAGCTTATCAATGGACAGTTCAACTCGTTACAAACGATAGCCGCTTGGAGAAGATACTTTTTCCTATCTTTTGGGGCCTAATGACTCTTAGGTACTATTCTTTTGACCCCTTCTTTTACTACTATATTTTGCTATATTATTTTAATAGCAAGTACTAGGTGATGGTGTCCTTTCTTTTCTTTTTTAAATTTCTTTTCATTCACGATTTGCTAGTGAAGATGAAGCTTGTTATCAATTTCATTTCTTTATAAATATAATAATTTCACGTTTTATGTACTTCATGACAAAAAATGGGGCATAATCGATCATTTCAAGCATTACTTGAAATAGTGGCATCATCATGACTTTATACCCTAAAGGTTTGGCTTATTCACATTGCTTTTTAGCCTCTCAAATCATCTGTGTTTTTGGCTTATGTGCGTGGCTTTTCATATGGGGGCACAAATTTATGATAGACATTAACTTGTTTCTAGAATGCTTACTTTTTCAAAGCATTTCTTTCTTTTTTATTTTTATTTTTTATTTTTTTTTTTATTTTTTAAATTATTTATTTGTTGAAATTTTTTATTATGGTGAACTAAATCAACCTTTGAAATCATTAAAATAAATTTTTCGTTATGAGCAGCACCTTTGGCAACTTGGAGAGCACTACAGAGTGGTCAGAAGTTGTCTTCAATATCATCGTTCTAACTAGTGGACTCCTTTTGGTGACTATGTTGATTGGAAATATCAAGGTAATGTGAAAGTTTATAAACTTTCACAGTAAGTTTTATATCGTTTTTATAATGATGTTGCATCAGATGATAAAATTCTATTGTACGTGATTTTTTGAAGATGAATTATTTTTGTATATCCTCTATATTTGTAAAATATCATAATAATCACATCAATAACTGTCTCATTTACAAAATATTAAATATTAATTTTTTTTAATATTGTTAATAAAAATTAGCTTATAGATTGAGTAATAAATAACATTAATTAATACAAAATTTGATGTTCGAGTTAGGAGTAAAGCAAACTTGTAATCCAATAGGAAGATTTCCAAAATATTAAAAGTTATTAATTGGATTAATAAAAAGCCATACCAAATATAACTTAATTCAAAAAATATATATATAAAATAATTTATATAGAATTGTGAGCTTAGAACATCATTTAAAGAACGTTTTTTTTTTTTTTTTTTTTGTTTTAAAGATTTTACAACAATTGAAGATCCTTTGAATATATGGGTTATCAAGAAACCTCTTCTAAATTGAAATTATGTCATCATTTGTGAAGAGGAAATATTGTTTAAATCCTATCGTATTCATTGAAAAGAAGGGCATCTTATCATAACATTATAAGACATTTTTTTTTTTCCATAATAAATAGGAGGTGGGGGATTCAAAGTTCAAACTTAAGTTTGTTTTTATGAAAAAATCGAATAGTACCATTGATTCACCAGACTTTTTACAACTTCCTAATTGAATTAGCTAATATATAAACATGGTGTAGGTAAAATCGATGACTTGTTGACTTTAAATTTATGTGTCAATGGGGAATAAAGATGATTATTTATGAGTAAAAATGGGAAATGTTAGTTCACTATTTACCCGTTGAGTTGAAGCACACTGCAGCGATCAGTACCTAGTTATTTGGTTATGATGATTATGATAATAATTGGCAACCATCGGCACAATCTTATATGTATGGCTATGTATGCAGGTGTTTCTGCACGCAACTACGTCAAAGAAGCAAGCAATGCAATTGAAAATGAGGAATGTAGAGTGGTGGATGAAGAAGAGGCGCTTGCCTCAGGGATTCAGGCAACGAGTGCGTAACTATGAGCGGCAGCGATGGGCGGCAATGCGTGGTGTTGATGAATGTGAGATGATTCGGAACCTCCCTGAGGGCCTTAGGAGGGACATCAAGTACCATTTGTGCTTGGACTTGGTTAGACAGGTAACTTCGTATCAATATCTCCAACAACAAAATATTTCAATTGAGTTTTCAGTCTACTTTTGTGTTGCTAATATTTCTTGAGAAAAATTCCAAAAATCATAATAATAATCGCATTCTATATTAAACCAACACCTAGCCTAATATTAGCTTACACAAAAGTTAAACCAAAATTGAACTAAAACATTTTTGGAACACACAAAATCTAGCACATACATTAAATTTTGAAGTTCTTTAAGTAGTTCACTACACAAAAGCTAGCAATTATATTATATTAAGATGGGGAAAAACAATTTTCTCTCACTATGTTTGACGTAGTTCATAATATCCTCATTTATCTTTGAAATTAACCAATTTTCTCTTTTATATTTGAGAAATGTGCAAATACCTCTAATTGGTTATTTTTTCAGTTAAATCCAATGACATCACAATGATTACAATATAAAAAAACAACAATGCAATCTTTAACTTTTTTTCTTCCTTATAGTGTTCAATTAATAATTTCTTCAAAAAATTTTGTTAGATTTAATTAATAAAGTAACAAATTGGAGGTATTTGCTTATTTCCCAAATAAAAAAAAAAAATTAGCTGATTTTAAAGATAAAATGAGGGATTGTGAACTATCCTAAACATAAAAAAGGTAAAAGTGCTTGTTCCCTATTAAAATTTTAAAGTTCTTAAAGGAGTGTGATATTTTTAGAAGAATAAGTGTAAAATAGTACTAAAACTAGTCTCACGGTGAAAATATAAAATAATTTTAAAAATATCTTTATAGATAAATGAGCCACTTTTCTTTTTCTTCAATTATTAGGAACAAATGTGTCACATTATCACTGTGTTTGATTGCAAAGGAATTAAAAATATCTTTATAGATAAATGAGCCACTTTTTCTTTTTCTTCAATTATTAGGAACAAATGTGTCACATTATCACTGTGTTTGATTGCAAAGGAAGAGGAAAGAAAATAAAGGATTTAGAGAAAAAAGAAATGATAAAGAAAGGAAAAGGAAAATGTTTCCTTTGTAAAAGAAGATAAATATGTGTTTTTTTAATTATTTTATTATTTTTACTTTTATACCCTTATTAAGTGGACAAGTGAGTAAAAGGCTCATAGGCAAAATTGTAATTTTAAAAGCAATAAAAAGTCAAAAAATGTGGCTAATCTTCCCATTACACCTTTCTCTCCATTTCTGCCCAATTTGGGCGGATTAGAAAAGGTGAGCCCGGTGGATATTATTTGATTTGTTTTCTCTTTTCTCCAACCAACCGAACAACGGAAAAACAATCCCTTCCCTCCTCTTCCTTCCCTTCCAAACACAACATAAAATTCCTCATGATAATTAAGATGAGTTACGTTTTTAATAAGTCACTCTTCTTTTGGATATAAAATCAAGAAGTATCTCTGAAAAATATTTTGGGACATGGCAAGGATAAATATAAAATCATATAAATTTATTCTATTTGTTTATATTATCAATTAATCTTTTATCATGTCATTGAGAATTGAGAAGCACTCATCCATTTCAAATCTTAAATGAGTTCAATAAATTCACATATAATTTAAGCATATTATATAAATTATAATAATAATTTTATTAAAAATGTTTTTAAAGAATTTATAAAGTCAAAATTGTTTATGAGCCATAAAATATGTATGTGCAACCCACTGACACAACCTGATCCATGTGGGTTGGGCTGCTAATTTTTCAACACAACAAGGCTAGATTGGACTGAAAAAACCCTTCTCGATCTCAAGGTCAGGTTGCCTCAAGCCCAGGTTTGCATTACATTTCTTGCCGTTCTAGTGTACCAGTGGGGCGTGGCACAATAAGGCCCAACTAAAATAAGCCATTAGCAAAACTAACAGAATCTTGGTCCTTACGGATTAAAAATAAAAAATAAAAGGAAGAAGAAGAAGAGTAAAGAAAATATAAAAGGTAATGGTTTAAACGTGCTAAAGAGCATAGGTGATAAATTCCTTAATTGTGTTTCAGGTGCCATTGTTCCAGCACATGGATGATCTGGTCCTAGAGAACATTTGTGACCGCGTGAAGTCCCTCATATTCACCAAGGGAGAAACAGTAAGTTCCAAATTCATTTTAAAGTTTTGCATATCAATATTTATATACTAAAATGTACAAAAATTAATTAAAACAAGAATTGGAAGCTTAAAGTTCAGTTCACTTGGAACATTGTTGTAGATAAGATAAGATAGCTAACTCTTTTAAGTTTCTTGTAGATAACAAGAGAGGGTGACCCAGTTCAAAGAATGCTATTTGTAGTAAGGGGTCACTTACAAAGCAGTCAAGTGCTTCGAGATGGGCTTAAAAGTTGCTGTATGTTAGGCCCTGGAAACTTCAGTGGGGATGAGCTTCTTTCATGGTGCCTAAGAAGACCCTTTATTGAAAGACTACCACCATCTTCATCAACATTAGTCACTCTTGAAACTACTGAAGCATTTGGCCTCGAAGCCGATGATGTGAAATATGTTACGCAACATTTTCGGTACACATTTGTGAATGAGAAGGTTAAGAGGGGTGCTAGATATTATTCACCTGGATGGAGAACTTGGGCAGCAGTGGCAATTCAATTGGCTTGGAGGAGGTATAAGCACCGGTTAACCCTAACCTCTTTGTCATTCATAAGGCCTCGAAGGCCAGTGTCTCGGTGTTCTTCAATGGGAGAAGATAGACTCCGGCTCTATACGGCTTTGTTAACTTCACCAAAACCAAATCATGATGATTTTGATTTTTGATGTCAATATTCAAAAGCTGTATGGTTTGTGGATTCACTTTGCTTGGCAAAGTATAGCTTTGGGTTGGGCTAAAAGTTTAAGCTATGTACTTCCTTTACTTGGGGAAGGTGTTGTGTATTAGGTGTTGGAAATTACCCAAATACACTTTCTGAATCACAGCATATTAAGATGTTATTGTAAAGAAGTCACATACTTCCATGGTTTGATGATGAGCACCCCATGTAAAATCTTGAGAAAGATCCCCTGTTTTATCAATTGACCATGGCTGCAAGAAGATAGACTGGCTTGTGTGTGTGGGAGGAGAACTGCTATCTACCCTAATATGCCATCTTGGACTTTCTCTTTAAAGAATTGTATCTGGCATGGTTCATACCGTCCATTGATATGGCTCTAATTCAAATTCCCCAATGTATACCTTTTATTTATTTTTAGTTCCCTGTTTGGTTTAGTAGTTGGTTGTCAGTAATTAAAAGAGTAATCCATGTATATTCTGTATGGCAGAGTATTGAGAAATTAAATAAATCCTTGTACAAAGGGTTTTATTTATTATAATATTATTATAAAGTGGAATCCATTATTTTGCTGAATAGAATTATGAACGAAAAAAAAAAAAAAAATTACTTTCACGCACTAGTCACTATAGCACCACGAAAAAAGTCGAGCACCACAAAATTTTCACAATTTTTTACTATAATTGTCATGCGGCAGAGTGTAATTGTTGAAGAAAAAATTGTGAGTTTAAGTGTTAATATTGGTTAACTACTCACAGTTTGCCATGTCAGAGTTTTGACAAAAAAATTGTGAAATAATTTGTGGTCTAGAACTACTTATAGCACCTTTAATTTGTATAACAATTTTTTCTTTCCTAACCAATATTTTTAGTCTCAAACCCAAGTTTTTTTTTTTTTTTTTAAATACAAACCCAAATTTTAATTGTGTATGACAAATGCATTTGAATATAGTTGTTTATTTACTTTGTTATTAATATTAATTAATTTTACTCTTAATCTTGTCTTTTAATCTTGCCCCCTAACCTAAATCTCTGGCTCTTGCTTGTGGCTTATTTTTTGCTCTTTGAAGGAAAAATTCCCTTGAAGCAAGCTGACCCTTTTTCATCCGTTTAAAGTAGAATTGCATCACTATAAATAGTCATGGACTTTAAAGCAATTTTAGCTTCCACTGCCCGGTGGCAACATGCTATCAGGTGGTGGCTCGATAATGGGCTAAATCACTACAATCTAAATTGAAATATTTAAATATCAATCTCATTAATCTCATAATTAGTATATACTATAAATCCTATCGGTTAAAAAAAAAAAATATATAAATCCCATCACTTGAATTATTTTTTGAGAAATATGAGACTACTAAGTCATAAAAGTGTGTTGTGTATTCAAGAGTTAGACTTTTTTGGATATACACTTCTGTCATGTTTGTTTAGGACTTTTTTTCCTCTCCCTTTATGTGTGTTAAAATGCTTAGTATTTTTTTTAAAAAAAGTCATATAAGTAAATAAGTAAAAGCAAATGAAAGGAGAGAGAGAGAGAGAGAGTCCAGAATTTAATGGTTAAACCAACATACAATAAATTAAATATGTGAATGAAAAGTAAGCAAAATTGGAATACAATTCAGCTGAGCTCATACACATGTACTACATGCATGTATAATCACACGCACAGACATACAAAACATTATATTAATATTACAATGTGTTATAAGATATAAAGAATCATTCCCATTTGCTCCGAATCTTGTCAATGTGGTTGAAATCATAAGTTAATACTAGGCTTCCGTCCCTCGTTTTAGCACAAACCTTTCTACCAAAATATAACAACCAAATTTGCTCCATTGACCCGTCCCTTCAAATTCCTCTACTCTTTTCAAGCTCACTTGTCTATCATTCCCCCCAACCCATCCAACCCTTTCTTGCTCCCATTTCATTCTCTCAATGACTTCCAAGTTTAGTCCCACTCTTATTTCTCGTCCTTCTCTATTAATACTCTTAAAACACATCACTCTATTGGCTACATTTACATCCACAACTTCTCTCCTAGCAATCGAAATCACTTCTCTTGGAAGAAGAACATCCACAACTACAACATTGCCTTGATTCTCATTATTTTTCATATGCAAATATTTGTTCCCATTTTTGTTCAAGTTTCATCTCGTAATACATTGATGTACTCATTTCATTGTTCAATGTTCCATCCCTAACAAACATGAAAGGAGAATACCACTTTCCTACTACTATTGTTTGAGAGCTCGTATATGATAGTGGGAAGTTGAATTCTGGAAGGCGAGCACGAAGGGCAATGTCTAGGCCTGGTGCACAACCTAACTGGAAATTACGAGGAGTTGAGGTATGCACTTGCCACCCTTTTTTTCTGAGGAAATTTGGAGCTATCCCATCTGGTGTTATTGATTTGGCAACAAAACCACTAGGTCCAAATGTTCCTCTTCCATATGGTTGAATCTCAAATTGTTGGTGTATGTTGTTGGGATCCAAAGGTTCTGGTGCTAAATCATGGACATACGTAAAGCATAAGCTGTTTGAAGATGATATGGCATAACTGCCCTACACTGCAAGTAACAGTGTACTGCACCGCACCGCATGGTGTAGTGCAGTTTTATAATAAGAAAACTGTACAAACCGCACCGCATCGCACACTCTCTGTATATTAATATATTTATTTATTTTTAATATTAAATATATTATTAATAGTTTAATAACCCTAGTTTTCAAAAAAGAAAAAGAAAAAAGGTTTGATAACCCTAGCACGTGTTGACTAGAAAAGTCAACCCAAAATAAATTAAACTAGCTCAATAGTTTAAAACTTGACCTAAAACAAAGAGAAAAATTAGTTTTGGGCTGGGTAGGAAAAACTCAAAATTTGAAAAATATATCGGCTTCAAACTGTTCAAACTACATCTTATACACCGTATTGCACATGTGGCTGAAAAATGAGGTGCGGTGCAGTTATAGTTTTGACTAAATTCTAAATCACACTACACCGCATCGCACATGTGACTGCAAAAATAAGATTCGGTGCAGTTATGTTTTTAGCTAAACTACACCGCAAAGTGTAGTGCTAAAAATGGTCCAAAACCACACCGCATCGTAAACACCCCTAGTTTGTGCATTATATTTTGTGTGCGTGCGTGTGTCTATTTATCCGACGACTTAACTTGCAATTTTCAAACTCAATTTTAGTTTGAAAATTTTGGGTTTGAACGTGAACGGTGGATTATACTTTTTCATTCTCTTTTAGTAAAGAGTGTTTTAGTTTTTTAGTTTTTTTTTTTTTTAGTTTTTTTTTATAAATTTTTTAACAATAAAGAGCATTTTGGAATAATGAAAAGTGAACATGAAGAGCTCTATAATAAAAAGCAATGTCCTGAATTTTGTTTTGTTCCGGCCAGAATGGACGAAATATTTCGTACTATTATGCAAATCGGAATGGTACACCCCTTGTTCCACCTTGGATATAATTTTGGCCTATTTCAGTGTGTTTTAGGCGTTCCAGGTCATTTCGTTAAATTCTGGCCAAAATTCAAGATTCGGCCGGTACAGAACACAACATACTCTTCTAAAACAAAAAAAAAAATGCATAGCGAAGCCAGAGCTAACCAAATCAGAGAGAGAGAGAGAGAAACTTCAACGTTAGAGTATTAGGAAGAGAGGAGTTAGAGAACTAACCCCATTGTTGGAGTTGAAAATATTGTTGGAGGCCTCTCCAACAATAGTTTAGTCATCAGACTTTTGAATAGAAGAGAAGAGAGATAGAGAATTAAAAAAAAAAAGATATTTTTGAATACATGGTGGGGATGAGACTTGGGGTGTTGAAATATTGGGATTTGGGGTGATAGGATAAGACTAAAAAATGCTAGTGCCATACAAAATGTTACCATTTTTGTCACAATTCGCTACGTGGTAAGTTGTGAGTGATAAAGATGTGGACTTTTATGAATCTACTAAATTTTTTGTACTACTCAAAACTTACCATGCAATGAGTAGTGACAAAAATTGTGAAACTTTTTGTGACAATAGCATTTCTCAATATGACTTAAAGAAATAATTGAACATAGGGAAAACACGTCACTATTGAGATAGAAGAAGAGAAAGAAAGAATTGACATGGAGTGGGGACGGTGAGAGAAAAAAAGAGAAATTAAAAATTAAAGGAATAATAACTTCTTCTTTTTCTAAGAATTTATAATATTAATAAAAAGATTCGTTGTTTTGATTTCATCATTTGACATATTAAAATATTTTCACACAAATTCTTAAGCTCTCAAAAATAGCTCTATTATTTAGTTAAATAATTTGAAATTTAAAGATACAAATAGGTTAAAAGAGTAATTTACTATTTCTTTTTAAAAGGGTCATGTTAACGGGTGCCTTTAAGGCAATGATTAACAATCCATTTTAAGAAAATTTTGATGCAACTTTTATGGGAAATGAAAAAAGTTATCAAAACATTAATTTTTTTTCCCCATAAAAACTTTCTTTAAATGGATTGCTAACCATTGCTCTAAGGGCATCCATTAGCATTTCCCTTTTTTAAAAAGTTCCTAAGTTTTAGACTTTTAAACTTTTATCAACTCTCACGTATAGAAATATCCTAAAAATTAGGTTATTATCTCTATCTCACTTTTAAACATTATTTCACTAAATGTACGCGCATGTGACAAGTCTTGTAATAACTTATTAAGATAACTTTGGAGGCTACGTTTTATTAGAGTTTGAGTTGGACAAGTTTATAAATTTTATGGACTATTTAGATATAATCAATATTATTAATTTCGCAAATTTGTTTTGGTTTGTTTAGTGTAATGAAATATCTTGTTTAGTGTAATAAAATATTTTGATATCGGTCTATTTTTGAAGTTTTAAAACTTAGGAACTTTTTAAAAAATAGTAAATTACTCTTTTAACCCGCTTGTATTTTTAAATTTAAAATTATCTAACTAAAAGATATAAGTATTTAGAGAGTTTAAGAATTTTTGTGATTATATTTTAGTACGCAAAATGATAAAACTCGAATAGGAAATCGTCATATTAAAAGTACAGATATAACATAAAAAATGTAGTGAAATGGATAAAAAAATTAAGTGAATGTTTTCACTTATTACTTGCGGCATTCTTGTAAATAAGGACGCATTCCAATTTGTATCTGATCTCATTCAACATTTTGACCTCTATAAATATGAGAAACAAATCAGAAATAGGGGCTCTTCTTATCTAACTTTTCTGCTCCCCTTATGTTATAGAAGTTCTGGAGGCTTTTGCTTTAAGAACTTCTTTTTTGTAAGTAAAGTATTTTAGACCTCAAAGAAGTGAATAAACTTCTTTGATTTCTAAAATATTCTTTCATTAGAAGAGTATGATTATGCAAGAGGTATTATGTTTTTCTTTCTTTTCTTTTTCCGTTAATTAGCATGTTTTTGTGCTTGATGCATGAATATGATTAGTATGTTTTATTATAACTTGTTCTTAATATATAATTGCCATGCTTAGGTGCTTTAGATGATTGTTTATTTCAATTCTTTCTCTTTGACTTCAAAATTTGTAATGACTATTAAAACTAAAAAAAAAAAAAAAACTCAAAACTGGTCTGTATTTTCATTAAATACAAATTTGATTTTTTTTAAAACTCAAAACTGATATGTATTTTCATTAAATATAGATCTAATTTTCTCTAAAACTCAAAACTGATCTATATTTTCATTAAATACAGATCTGATTTTTTTCCCCCTTAAAAGTTCTCTTTGTCATAGAATTGCAGAGTTTGAAATTTTAAAGAAGGGATTAAAAGTTAGGTTGAAGTCTTTTTTTTTTTTTTTTAATATGTGATGCATGCATAATAAATGTCTCATGAATGTGGATCCTCTTTCAAAAGCCTTTTTTTATTTGTTTCTAACAACATATTTGATTTTTCTTTTACAAACCTAAAATCATTTTTTTTTTTTTTTACAAGAATAGATCTGGTTCTTTTTAACCAAATCTCTCTCTCTTTTTTTTTTTAATATACAAAAACAGATCTGATTTCTACATATCAAGTCTTATTTTTTAAATTTTACACAAAACATATTTGATTTTTTACAAACCAAGTCTTATTTTTTAATTTTCAAAGCAGATCTGAATATATATATATATATATTTTTTAAAAAAGAGGACATCATTCATAAGGCAAATTTATTTAAGTTAATTTCTGTTAAGTGTGTATCATGTGCGTTCAACATATCATTCAACATCATTCAAAAAGGGTATATTGGTCATTAGAGTCTAGAAGACCAAACTCTGTCTGGGTGGAATGGGTGCCTAACACCTTCGCATTCTGTAACCTAGCCCCCGAGCTTAGGATTTTTGGATAGGTAGATTAGTGTTTTGTCTTTTAATTTTAGTAGATTGTAACTAGGACCAAATCTTTGTATTCTTTTGCATAGATTGTAACTAGGACCTAAAGCCTTGTAAGGTTAATTTACCAAAATTGTATTTTTTTGTTATTCAATTAATGACATTCGAAGTATTTTGAACATGTAATTTGTATTTGTTTTTTCTTATTTATTTTTATTTCTTTTGTATAAAAAATAAGTGGTGACTCCACACCACTTACCCAAAAAGTGAGGTGCCCTTAAAAGCACCCAAATCTCTTTTTTGAAAGCTCCCAATTTTACGGTCTGTCACAGTGGCGACTCCACTAGGGATGTCGAGGGCTAAGCTTCATGTTAGACTTTAAGTGACCAACTATATACCCTTGTCTTTGCATGATATTATTGTTTGTTTGTTTATTTATGTCTTGAGATTTTTGTATGATATTTTTTTGTTTGTGTTGCCATGTTGATTGTTAAGAGCTTTCCCTAACTGTCATAGTGTGTGTCATCAAAACAACAAATATGTATGCACCCATCTCAACATATGGTGGTAGTAACCATGGATCACCGGTCTTCACTAGATTCGAGTACCTAGTGGTGAACTCACCAACTTATAGCCCAAAGTCACTAGATCATTTCTTGTTGAATATAAAGGATAGACCATGCCGTTTGGACCAACGTAATGTTCATTACATTACAAGTTGGGAGGTCTAACGTCCTAGGTATGGTTAACAGTGAAACAATAAACCCACCCTAGAATGTAATGACTTAGAACCTACCATTAGGCCCGTCTATGTTAAAATTTCATTGCATGTTGTGTGTGTTTGTTTGTTTGGTTAGTTGATTGATGAAGATAAGACCTAGCTTTGATTGACCCAACTGAGCCTTTTCTTAGGGAAGAATTTGGTCAAGATCAGAGGGAAGACTCCAAAGAGAACCCAAGACCGACACTCAAGCTAGTAGTTCCAGTTCCAAGCCCTATCACTCCCATCACGGTACTGAAGCCCGTGAGCATAGAAGACACTCCACTGTTGCAACATCACAGTCCCGTATTCGACCTACAAGATAGTCCAAGCCACAAGAAGTCTGAAGACTTCATTACTGTGGCGGAAGGGGAGAACATTCGAACACTGAAGAACCCATGAACACTCAAGAGATATTGAACACCATGGCGGCTAGTCAAATCTAGCTAAGGGAGGACATGAAGCTTATGGTGGAACAATTTCGAAACCTGAAGAGTGGCCAAAAGGAGAACAAGACTAACCATAATCCTCCAACCATGGAGAGCGAGAAGAAGATCAATGAGAGAATAAACAAGATGGAAGAGATGATCAAGAAAGCTCGCAAGATGGAAGACCTCATGGACTACCAATCACTCTCACTTTTCCCTGATGTGAGATTGCCTCCCAAGTTTAAGATGCCAACCTTGGACAAGTTCGACGGGACTGGCTACCCAAAGTCCCATTTGAAGATGTATATGAGGGCCATGTAGCCCTTAGGGACAACTGAAGAACTACTTACTCAAATGTTCCAAAAATTTTGACTGGGGTCGCTCTTAGGTGGTTCCTCAACTTAGATGATGCTAGGGCAAGGAGTTGGAAGGACATCTGCCGTAAGTTTCACAATCAATACAAGTACAACATAGAAGTAGATGTGACAAGGAGAGATTTGGAGACCACAAAGCAAGAGCCAAAAGAATCTCTCTCTACCTTCATTACTAAGTGGAGGTCTAAGGCAGCACAGAAGATGAATAGGTCAAGCGAAGAAGAACAATTAACCATGGTTGTAAAAAACTTATTGCCTGTATACCATAAATATTTGTTTTCCTAGCATTTTCCTAATTTTAAAACTTTGATTGTTGCTGGAACCCAAATTGAGGATGCAATAAATAATGGCACTATAAATAATGAGGGCCCACAAAGGTTCAAAAAGAATTTAGGATCTAGTTCTAAAATTGTAGAAGTTTATAATATATACAAAAATGATCCTTACCAACTTATTGCTCTTATTGCCCCCGTGCCAATATCACAAGGGCCACCTCCAAGGCCTAGGAGGGAATTTCATGAGTTATACATGTCCGTGAGTCAAGTGTTTGTAAAACTAAAAGTAAAGGGGTTACTAAAACCTTTAGACCCAAGACCAATTCCAAACCCACTGCCTGCAAGATTTGATGTGACTAAGAGATGTGCCTACCACTGAAGCCTTGGCCATGATACTAACAAGTTTTTTGGCCTTCGTCATGTAATTTAAGATCAAATATACAATAAGGTGATTGCACTGCTGTTGATACAGTATTTTGTCTGCCCTCAATTTGCGTCCCAGACCTTAAAAAATCCAAAAATGTTATTTTTTTCATTCATGGGGCCATGAGAACATCCAGAGCAATGTGGTGCAACCCATTCGGGCATCGAAGCACCGAAGTGCCTTTTTCAGCTAAAATGACCAAATTGCCCTTGGTCAACCTAAGGTTTGACCGAAGGTCAAATAAGGTCAAAACTCTTACAAAACAATATTTTTCATAGTTCTACATCAAACCTGAGCTCCTCGGAGAATTTTAACAACTTTGACCAAGTTTGACCTGAAGTCGATCCTAGGTAGGCCTAAAAACCCTAATTTTGATCTAGCTATCAGAATGGGTTGAAACCAATGTCATTGCAAAGATTATCAAATTCTCATTCCAACGACTATTCATGGGTTAAAATCGGAGTTAGAACGGTTGAGATATCACAAAAACCGGGATGATGCATCGGTCGATACACCACTAACTTCCGAGAGCCATAACTTTTGATCCAATTGTTGGATTTCCAAGATCCATACCTTTTTAGAAACAAGAAGCCAAGATCTTTGTAGGGGTGTCAAGATCAACCTCATTTCAGGCCTTTTGAGGCTAGAGGTCCTTGAAGGGCCGCTGCATCGAAGCACGTGTTGGGGCTATAAATAGCCCTAGGCACCCCTCAGACCTGAGGAGAGGAGGAATTTCTGCTTTCTACCTGTTTTTTCGACACATTTTTCTCTCTTCCAAACACCAAAAAACACCTAAAAAACACCTTAAAGCTTGTTGATTCTTCTCTCTTCACCAAAAAACCCAAGGTATTGTTCTTATACCCAATGTTCTTTTCCTTAGTTCTACACTTGGGATTTGGGGTTTAGGGGTGTGGATGAAGCTTTTTAGCTACCATCCACACCTCTAACCTTCTAAATCTTTTTCTAGCATTTATCTTGCTTTTTTTCTTGAATAAAATGATTTATCTCTTTCTTTTGCATGTTTCTTACTTTATTTGTGTTTCTAGCTTAATTCTCTTTGATTTTATGCCTTATGCCATGTTTCTTGCTTAGATCTATATCTTTACATGCTTATATGTTTAGATCTACATGCTTAGGATTTTATGCCATGTTTTCCTACGTTTTATGCCTAATTTAGTTCTAGGTTAATGATTTGGGTTACATGTTCACATGTTTGTACGATGTTGTTGGCTACGCTTTGCCCGGATCTATGTGTTTATGCACTTTTTGCCATGTCTTAGATCTACATTTGTACCTGTCTATATGCTTGGATTCATGTTCTTCCATGTTTATGTGCTAAGTTTCTACATGTTTACATGTATGTTTCTATGCCTATATGTCTAGATCTATGTTCTCACATGTCTATGTGCTTGGATCTATGTTCTCTACATGCCTTATGCTATATTCCATGTGCTTGTGCGCTCCATGCCATGTTTGTGTGCCTAGACCTAGGCTATGTTTGTCATGCCTTGTGCTATTGTAGCCATTTTGTCACTTTGTCTTTCTTTATTGTGTTTTGGCCTAATGGTTGGGACCCGATCTAGACCCTATAGTCTTTGTCATCGTCCGTACACCTTGGTCCACAACAAAGGGTTTGGATCACCCCTATTTGTATGTCTATGCTTGCTCGGTTCCATGTTTTATGCTTGTGTTAGCCTCTCTAGTTCAAGGCTTTGTTACGCTTGACACCCTTAGCGAGTTTATGGTTGTGTGGTTACATCCAATGCCTATGAGGCCTTGTTTGGATGTAACCATTTGGGCTGCATCACCATGATGCTGGTTGTTTCGTGCATACCTTTCCCCTTTTCCACTCCGTGTGATGATATGCTTACCATGCTTGTTTGTGCCACCCGTTGGCTTTCTATGCATCTTCACATGCTTGCTTATATGTTCATGCATGAGTCTTGCTTGCTAGTGTGTCGTCTATGCTTCAATACAATGAAGTTATGGACATTCAATTCAAACCTATATTTATCCCTCGCGAACACCACCTTTTGTTTGCTTTCTAGCTTGTTTGCTTGCTTTCTTGTTTCTTTGCTTGCCATGTCTATCATGTTTATCTGCTTTATGCCTCTTTCGTATGCTCTTTGCATCTTTTCCTTCCATTGCTTGTCTACTGGTTTGTTGTTTTTGCCTTTGCATGTACACACATGGAGCAAGGATGCTTGGAGCTAGGGCACAGTCTCCTAGGCGTAAGCAAAAAGGGCGTAGATGCAAGCATGTAGAGATAAGCCAAGCTGTAGTGTTCAGTAGATTTAGGAGTTTAGCCTTTCCCTTTCGTAGTGTTCAATAGATTTAGGAGTTTTGCTTTTCCCTTTGGTAGTGTTTAGTAGATTTAGGTATATCATGCCATGTATCATTCGTCCTCATCTCTAGAGTATGACAACTCCTATTTATTTTCCTACACTTATCTTTTGGGCCATTATCTAGGGATATAAGCATTTACTTTCTTGCTTTGCGTGCTTGCATTATGCATGATGTATGTATATGTATACCTGATCACCCTTTTTGGTGTGATTGTCATAGCCCATGTCACTTAAGGCAAAGCGATGCCTTATTTTCACTGCGAAAGTAAGGTGACATGCCGCTGAATTTTCGTCGTAGAAATTTGGTATTTTGCCCAAATGCCTTAGGAAAGTATATATTGGGACCACATCCATTCAAAAGCCAAACCTCAAAGCCCCTATGCATGCAAAGCCTTGAAAGCCAATGCCAAAATCATGTTGTTACTGCTAATCTCTAAAAATTAAGGTTTTATCAAAATAAAAGACTGTCCTTAGACAGGCGTTATAGGGTGCCTAACACCTTCCCCACATGTAACCAAACTTACGAACCTAAGAATCAAGATTTTTTACCATCCACATTAGATTAGGAAAAATGCCATTTTTCTCAACTTAGGATTGGTGATAAAATCAACTAGAGACAGGTGACCAATCACACCTTAGAAAAACCCAATGATTGGTGGCGACTTCACTTGCTTTTGGTAATTCCCTTAAATTTTGGCCAAGATTCCTGCCACACCTCCAAAGGTAGACCTACCTTCCTCCACCGAGAGAGAGAGAGAGCACCTGAAGCCCCGTGCAAACCTCGCCACATACTACACATGTGCACACACAGCACCAAAATCATTGAGAGGGGCCTCCAATGGGCCTTGCGCACGCGGGAGCGTCACCATGACGGGTGGTCGAAAGAAGGCCCACGACGGCGGCAGTTTTCCACCTCGACTAAGGCCGGGCGTCGAAAACTGCCTACAAGGCCTAGCATCACTAATAATCCCTTGCCCAACCATAATTTTGGGAGAGGGCCAAGGATTAATTGCTTGATAACTGAAGAGGAAAATGAAGAGGACCCGTTTGAGTTGATTTATGACCTACTTGAATGCTTTATGATGACATGGAAAGAGTTGATGGGTATGACGTCCACTGCAGGGTATGATATATGGAGTGATGATGTAATAGAAACCACAAATTACCCAACATCCATAAATGGGAGAAGACACTTTAAACCCCTAGCGAGTTACCAAGCGCCCACATATTGGGGGAGACACTTCGAACCCCAATCAAACAACCCAATACCTACATACGGGGGGAGACACTTAAAACCCCAGTCAAATGACCCAACATCCATATATGGGGGGAGACACTTCAAATCCCAAGATACCAATCTAAATGACCTAACAAAAATTGCCCACATCACAAGGGGAGGAAACACTTCAAATCCCCACATTCGGAGATAGACAACCTGATAGAAGTCTTGAATAAATCTACCCAACAAACACCCACTGAAGAGGATGAGGTCCTCAAGCAATTATAGAAGATACAAGCCAATATATCTTTATGGGGTTTACTTATGGCCTCATACATGCACCACCAGAATCTAGTTGTCCTTTTCAATCAAATCCAAGTTCTTACAACCACTACTTCTCAAGATTTGAATGCTATGATTGGGTCTATAAGTAGGGAACTCAAAATTCCCTACTCTGACAAAGATTTGATGAAAAAGGGGAAGCACCACAATGACCTATTGCATATTACTGTAGATGCCAAAGGCAAGAGGATTCCAATGGTTCTAATTGATGATGGAAGTTCCTTTAATGTGTGTTCTTTAAAGACTGCAAGTTGCTTGGGCCTAAGTGTTGAAGATTTTGTGCCAACTGATCAACTAATGAGGGCATATGACAATAGTAGAAGATAGGTATTGGGAACTGTAACACTGGAGCTCACTATAGGGCCAATAATCAAGAAGGTGGAATTCAATTCTTGAACATAGCTTCGTGCTTCAATATACTCCTTGGGCGACCATGGGTCCATAACACAGAGGTTGTACCCTTATCCTTATACCAAAAGGTTTGGTTTCCGCATGAAAGAGCCATAGTTACCATATATGGTGATACTTTGACCATACCAAAGCCCATTTTTGGTATTGATTCTGAGAAGAAGTCATTGACCTTGGATGGCTTTGAAATTGAGAAGCCTAGTTTTGAAAGAAGAGAAAAAGAAGTGGAGAAGATCCCTATGGACTTTGCTTCATATAGCGACAACAACGTAGTGGCAATGATGAGGAGAATGAATTACCTTCCGGAGATGAACTTAGGGAAGATTGTGAAGAAGGCAACCGCTTAAGTCCTAATAATTCCCACTGCCACACCACCTTTCGGGCTACATTATAAGCCTACTGATGATGACTTGCTAGAGATGGAGGTGATAAGAATGGCTCGTGCCAAGGCCAAAGCCAAGGGACTTCCTTGTCCCTCAAAGCCTTTAAAGCCCTAAACTCCTACTTTGAACGGGAAGTTTGTCAAAGCTGGAGATAGTCAACGCTATTGGGGATTCCCTGAACTGAGATTTGATCCTGAATCAAGAACAATGGTGCTTGGATTTGAGCTATTATTTGATTGCAATAACAAGCTTCTAGAGCTAAAGAAGGAAGATACAAATTGGGTCCCTACTGATTGGGCTGATTACATGGACCCTGATACAATGACTACCCTTCTAGGAGATGCCATTTGCAATATAGAAGAAGAATACTGGGAGGCTTGTCAACATGCATTGAAGAGTTCATATGAAGCAAGAATAAGTGATGAAGATGAAGAAGGGGGAGAAGCTTAAGCGACAGTGATGAAGGTAGTAATAGCAAGAGTGATAGCAGCAACAATGACCATGGAGATAGTGAGGATGATAGCAACAGTGATAGTGAAAGCAACAATAGTAAAGGCTATGATAGCCAATGTAGTGGCAATGATTGGGGTGAACCTCCTAATGATAGAGAAGATGAAGATGTAGGGCCTTCTTATGAAGACCACTCTGATGATGACATAGACTGACGAAGATATGGAGGATGATGCTGAAGCTGAACATATAGACATGGAGAATGGCAATGAAAGTGAAGAATATGAGCTAGAAAATGTGCTAAAAGCTGTAGGAGAGGAGGTTGAAGAGGCTGAGAATATAGACTACGATGATTACCCCTACGGGCAGCCCTCATATTGGAGCTACATTACTAATGGTAGCTCAAGGTCTTAGGCCTGTGATATGACAAGCATGGTAGAGAGATTCCTGAGTTAGGGTCATTTCACAATTCAGAATTGGATTTAGTGACCCTATACACTGAGGAAGAAGACGACATAGATGCTAGATTGGCCATTCTAGACAGAAAGTCAATGATCCACAGTTTCAAAAACTTAACAATGGAGTCTTTAAGGTGAAGACAAGAAGATGGAAGGGAATGAGTTAGAATACCTCCTCTAATACATCCACCTGAGCAACGAAGGAAAACAAGATCTGTTTGGTGAGTGGATGGACAGTATAGAGCGCCTGGATACTTATGTGACTGAGAAGCCCACATATACAGAGATTGATATTGAAGGCACGAATTATGTGGATGAAGACCTCATGGTATTGATGCTGAGGGAAGAAAGAACTCGTTGGGAGCCACTTGCCATTGTTGAAGCCACAACCGAGCTAAAGAATTGGGCATAGGAGGGAGCCGCCCACCCCATAGAAGACTTTGTGGTGAAGATTAAGACCATTGAGCCAATCACTCTTGCCAAGAAGATCAAGGTCGTCAAGCCAATCACTCTTGCCAAAAACATTATTTCTATCCCTATTAATTCTATTTCTGCTAGTATTATTGTTCCTGTTGAGTCTGTTTGTGATCATATTTCTATAGAGTCTATTTCTATTGAGTCTATTGAGAACTCTTTTCCTTATAATGTGATTTCTGATTCTGCTTATTTGTTGGTTTTGAATGTTTTTTATTTCAGAAATTGGTAAAAAACTCTTAATAATAAGGAATTAAAATAAGGGCATGTGGAACCTATAAAAGAAGAAACCTAAGCTATTAACCTGGGAACTGATGATGAACCTAAGATGATACAAGTGGGCAATGCCCTAACCTCCTCTGAGAAAGATGCATTAGTTGCCGTACTGACAGAATTCAAGGACGTATTTGCATGGTCATACGAAGACATGCATGGGATTGACATAGATATAGTGCAACACTACATTCCAACAGATCCAACCATGAAGTCGGCCAAGCAGAAGTTGAGAAGAATGAAGCTAGAGTGGACTCTCAAGAACAAGGAAGAAGTTGAGAAACAGTACAATGTGAGATTTTTGAGGGTAGTTAACTACTCAGAATGGTTATCTAATGTGGTTCCGGTGCCAAAGAAGGATGGAAAATTTAGAATGTGTGTAGACTTCCAAGATCTTAAAAAGGCTAGCCCGAAATATGATTTTCCTTTACCTCATATGGATACCTTAGTTGATAACACAACAAGACATGCCTTGCTGTCATTTATGGATGGTTTTTTGAGATATAATCAAATAAAGATGGCTCCAGAAGATATGGAGAAAATCTCCTTCATTACTCCATAAGGGACGTATTGCTATAAGGTTATTCCGTTTTGCCTTAAGAATGTTGGTGCTACTTACCAACGTGTAGCCACTACTCTATTGCATGATTTGATCCACAAAGAAGTAGAAGTTTATGTTGACAACATGATAGTGAAGTTTAAAGACCATGAAGGGCACATACTAGCCTTACGGAAGTTCTTTGAAGAATCCAATTCTATAAGTTGCGGTTGAATCCAAAGAAGTGCACTTTTGGTGTAACATTCAGAAAACTGTTGGGGTTTATGGTAAGTCAAAGGGGAATTGAAGTAGATCCTGACAAAATCAAGGTAATTGTAGAGATGAAGCCTCCAAGAACTAAGAAGGAGATTTGAGGGGATATAATACATCAACAAGTTCATAGCCCAACTCACCATGACATATAAGCCACTCTTCCGACTACTCAAGAAAGAAGTTCCCATAATATGGAATGAACAATGTCAAGAAGTTTTTGAGAAGATTAAGAATTATCTGATGAAGCCACCAATATTGGTTCCACCGATACCTGAAAAACCATTATTGTTGTATCTCATAACTATGGATACAGCAATGGGGGCTTTACTTGCTCAATACCTAGATAAGTCTAAGAAGGAGAATGCAATTTACTACATCAGCAAGAAGATGTTGCAATATGAAGAGACGTATTCACCACTTGAGAAGACATGTGTAGCACTTGTATGGGCAACTTGCAAACTCAGACACTACATGCTTGCTTTCAAAGTCTTGTTGATTGCAAGAATGGATCCTTTAAAATATCTAATGGAAAAGCCTGTGCAAGATGGGAAGATAGCTAAATGGGTTTTACTTTTGTTAGAATTCGATATTAAATATGTGACTCAAAAGTTTGTGAAGGGAAAAACAATTGCTAATCACTTGGCCCACTGTTCACTTGAAGAAGCCAAAAAAATCTGAAGAGACTTTCCGGATGAGGATATCATGGGGATAGAGCTGGAATTATGGAAGATGTATTTTAATGGAGCAACTAATCAAAATGGAAGTGGCATGTTCTCTTAATTTCTCCAAAAGGGACACATATCCCATTCTCTGGTAGGCTCAACTTTCTTGCCACGAATAATGCCATTGAATATGAAGTTTGTATTATGGGGTTACAAGCAACCCTAGGCCTTGGAGTGAAAGAGTTGGAAGTATATGGTGATTCAGACTTGATAATTTCTCAGATTCAGAATAGATGGAGGATTAAGGAAGAAAGGCTGATGCCTTATCATGAATGTCTTCAAAAATGGGCCTCAAAATTCAATAAGATCCAATACTAATATGTGCCAAGAATGCAAAATCAGATTGTAGATGCTTTAGCAACAATGGCGTCTATGATGGATGGACCTAGGGAGGATGAAGCCTATCCAATAGTGGTGGAACAAAAAGAAGAGACAGCTTATTGCATGTCAATAGAAGAAGATGAGGGAATAAATAGAGAAGGTGAATGGTATTCAGACATTCTACAGTACCTCAAGGATGGGACATACCCAAAGTCTGCAGACAAGAACGTCCAATTGACCATCAGAAGGTTGTCCACTAATTATATTATTTATGGAGAGAGGCTTTACAAAAGATTATATGACGGAATTCATCTCCTTTATGTGACCACCAAGGAAGAACAACAAAGAATTGAAGAGGTTCATGAGTCAGCTTATGGGCCACATATGAATGCACACATGAGCTACCACAAAAAATAATGAGACAAGGTTATTACTGGACTACTATGGAAGCAGACTGTGCAGTTCATGTTTAGAAGTGCCATCAATGCTAATTCCACGGAGATATGAAGCACATGCCACTTATGCCATTACATACCATGACTTCACCCTGACCATTCTCTACATGGGGAAAAGATATTATTGGAAAGATTCACCCAACAGAATTTAATGGCCATGAGTTCATGCTTGTTGCCATTGATTACTTCACTAGATGGGTGGAAGTTGCCTCATACAGGGTTTTGAACTCGAAGAAAGTTGCTTAGTTTATTCAGACTAATATTTTTTGCAGATTTAGGGTACCACATGAAATTATCTCAGACAATAGGTTGTATTTTTAGGGAGAAACAGAGATGCTACTACGATAGTTCAATATTCACCACTACAAATCCTCACCCTATCGTCCTTAGACTAATAGAGCAGTTGAGGCTGCTAACAAGAATATAGGGCGAATCCTAAAGAAGAGCACAAAAAACTATAAGGACAGAGACCTATAACTACCCTATGCACTTTGGGGGTATAGGACATCGATTCGAACTTCCACAGGAGCCATTGAAATGGGTGTCCATTCATTGAGAACAGTACTGGAGATTGAAATCCCAGAAGTAGATTGGTTGCAAAGTAGATGTGACCAATTATGCATGATGGATGAGAAGAGACAGAAGGCCTTGTATCACATTCAAGGTTATCAAAGGAGGCCTAGGAAAGTTTTTTACAAGAAAGTAAGATTTAGAGATTTGAAGTTAGGGGATTTAGTGCTGAAAGAGATCTGAGCCCTGGTTCAAGATACAAATGGGAAGTTCAAGAAAAATTGGACATGTCCATATATTATCAAGCAGATATACTCTAAGGGAACAGTAAGTTAATGGACTTAGATGCAAACCTTTTACTAAGCCAACCAATAAGGATCAATTAAAGAAATACTANAAAAAAAAAAAAAAAAAAAAAAAAAAAAAAAAAAAAAAGAAGAAGAAGAAGAAGAAAAAAAAAAAAAGGTAGGTTGAAAACCCTAAAGGGAAATCTACACAAAAGGAGAGTAAAAGAAAAAAGAGTGAAAGAGTATGCTAGGTTGAAAATTTGAAAGGGCGGCTTAGGCAAAAGTTAAGGTAGATAAAAAATGAACTACGTGATGACCTAATCCTTCTGCCAAGGAGGTATATAGGCAACCATATATTGGTCCAGTTACAACTTTCCCAAACCCACCATTTACCCATTAAGAAAAAAAAAAAAAAAAAAAAAAAAAAGGCAACACCCTAAACCCTAAACAGAACCCTTAACCTGAAAGTCTTAAATAATTCCTAAACCTAAGAGTTTCACATCAACTTTTAAAATAAAATATGTTCAAAGCCAAAAATAAGATCATTTTTTCTTTAGTCTTTTCCCTTTTGCTTGTTCATTGGTTCCATTTGTGCTAGGTACTTTGTTATCTTTGTCCCTCCTTTTAAACACATAATTTTCAGCCTCATGTATTTCTTGATTGTATCTAAGAAATTGTTTTCTCATAGCAACCATAAGTGAGAGACTGCGCACCCGCCCGTTTTTATGATGTGGGGCCAAACCCACGTGAGTGGTTGGAGTCGTGTTATTGTCTCTCAAAATAGAGGTTCGACTAGTTATATTTTTCCCTTTAGATCAAGGGTTTTACAATAGAGTCGCCACTTATTTAATTTTAGGATAAATAAGAAAACCAAAATTGAAAAATTCCTCATTTTATTAATTTTCAATTGAATTTACATTGATTATAGGAAAATTACATGGCTTGGCCCTAGATACAATCTAAGATAAAGTACATAACTTTGTTTCCTATTTACAATCTAAAAATTAAAAATTACAAGGATAAACATTGATCAATCAACTCTTGATCTAAGTTTGGAGGCTATGTTACAAGGTGAGAAAGTGTTAGACACCCACCTTGCCCGGTGAAACCGGTCTTCTAGACTATGGTGGCCAACATTCATACCACATCATCGAATATGTTATCAATCAATTTGCATGTTGAATCTAAAGTGTGTGCATGTGATAAATCCTAATTCAATTTATTAAGCAATTCATTTAGATTGAAAAATAAATTCTAGTGAATGTGTGTGGATTGAAAGATAAAGTACATAGTTTTGTTTCCTAGTTATAATCTAAAAATTGAAAATTACAAGGACAAACATTAGTTTATTAACCCTTGATCTAAGTTTGGAGGCTATGTTACAGGGTGGAAAGATATTAGGCACCCACCTTGCTTGGTGAAACCGGTCTTCTAGACTATAGTGGCCAACATTCATATCATATCATCTAATATGTTATCAATCAATTTGCATGTTGAATTTAAAGTGTGTACATGTGATAAACCCTAATTCAATTTATTAAGCATTTCATTTGGATTGAAAAATAAATTCTAGTGAATGTATGTGGATGATGATATCCTAGATTCAAGAATTTAAAAGAATTATTAAAGAAATATATTTTTCATGGTTTTGATGTGGATTTAAGATTGAAACTAGTGTTATGCATGAACATGTGATGAACAACCAAGAACATGTGAAGAACATATAAGAACATTCAAACATATTCAAAGGATTTAAATGATTATTATCATGCTTTAATCTTAAAATCTCATCATGGCCAAAAAAAAAAAAAAAAAAAAAAATTAGGGAAAGGGATTTTACCTTCATTTTCTACTGGTGGGTAGCATTAGGAAGTCAAGCGGGGAGCTTGTAGTCCTTCTGTATGAACTTCAATTCTTTCGCATAGTGGATTCAGGTTTACCTTGAGGATAGCTAGGTCAAATCCTCCCCGGGTTTTTACCGTGTGGTTTTCTGGGTGATCATATCTTGTGTTATTTATTATTCCGCTGCATTATATTCTTGATATGATTATTTGATTGCTTTAACCTAGAATTGCATAATTTGACTAAGTAACAACTTGGCTAATTAATCTAGGCTACGTAATCTGGTTGTTTAAGGGGTCTAAAACCGTTCACTTTAGATTAAGAGTTTTATAATGGAGTCGCCACTTATTTAATTTTAGGATAAATAAGAAAACGAAAATTGAAAAATTCCTCATTTTATTAATTTTCAATTGAATTTACATTGATTATAGGAAAATTACATGGGTTGGCCCTAGATACAATCTAAGATAAAGTACATAACTTTGTTTCCTATTTACAATCTAAAAATTAAAAATTACAAGGATAAACATTGATCAATCAACTCTTGACCTAAGTTTGGAGGCTATGTTACAAGGTGGGAAAGTGTTAGGCACCCACCTTGCCCGGTGAAACCGGTCTTCTAGACTATGGTGGCCAACATTCATACCACATCATCGAATATGTTATAAATCAATTTGCATGTTGAATCTAAAGTGTGTGCATGTGATAAATCCTAATTCAATTTATTAAGCAATTCATTTAGATTGAAAAATAAATTCTAGTGAATGTGTGTGGATTGAAAGATAAAGTACATAGGTTTGTTTCCTAGTTATAATCTAAAAATTGAAAATTACAAGGATAAACATTAGTTTATTAACCATTGATCTAAGTTTGGAGGCTATGTTACAGGGTGGGAAGATGTTAGGCACCCACCTTGCTTGGTGAAACCGGTCTTCTAGACTATAGTGGCCAACATTCATATCATATCATCTAATATGTTATCAATCAATTTGCATGTTGAATTTAAAGTGTGTACATGTGATAAACCCTAATTCAATTTATTAAGAATTTCATTTGGATTGAAAAATAAATTCTAGTGAATGTATGTGGATGATGATATCCTAGATTCAAGAATTTAAAAGAATTATTAAAGAAATATATTTTTCATGGTTTTGATGTGGATTTAAGATTGAAACTAGTGTTATGCATGAACATGTGATGAACAACCAAGAACATGTGAAGAACATATAAGAACATTCAAACATATTCAAAGGATTTAAATGATTATTATCATGCTTTAATCTTAAACTCTTATCATGGAAAAAAAAAAAAAAATTAGGGAAAGGGATTTTACCTTCATGCAAGATCCATATGGTGGATGAGGAGACTCTTGAGTGAGGTCCTAAGGGTGGAGGAAAGAAGAGTTAGGAGAGAAAGAGTGATTCTCACTCAATACCTTGAGTCTCAAGAAGACTAAGATATGACAAGACTACTCAACTTCACTAGAACTCAAGAGAGGGGAAGAGAGGGGGTTTTTTGTGTTATGAAATGAAAGAGAGGAGAGGTTTATATAGTAGTGGTGGAAGAAATATGAATGAAAGGCTATTTAATGAATGTTGACAAAGAATCATGAACCTAGACCTCATTTTAGCATTGGGGGAAATCTGGTATATTAAATGTAGAGATTGGTAGGAGTGAGGAGTAAGCAAAATTTGGTTTTCCCGTAGTTACTGTAACAGCATATAGAGCAAACTTCAAAAAATCATATCTTACTCAATTATGATTGGAATTGTCTCATTTTTATGCTCAAATTGAAGCCTCGAATGTCTAGTTTCTGGGAAAACTAACCTCATTCTCATATTCAAAATATTTTGAGAGATATCGATGAAATGGTGAGCAGAGGTCATTTGTTAGAAAATGGTTTCAGCACAATTAACATTAATAGGTTCCAAATTAGCTCCCAATTAACATTATATGGCTCCAATCACTCCCATTTTAGACTTAATTGGTTCCAAATTTACTATAATTAAAAGATAATTGCACAAATTACTCATTGAATAATTAACATTTAACTATCTAATTAATTAGGTGTACGCAACCTTACCATAAAATGTAGTCTTAAACAACAAATTATGACACATCATTAATCTCAAAATAATTATAATTATAACCAATTGGGATCAATTATTCATAATCACATATAGTCGGACTCAATTTGTGATAGTGCATCTCGGCCATTAAAACTTGATTTAATGATAATTTTCAATCTGATGGTCCGATTAGGGCTTATGACCAGTCAATTTGATTGTTACAACATCAAGATTGTTTTGGTGAAGTGAGATTAAGGATCTAGTGACCAAAATTAAGATGCATATTTTCAAGGAAAAATTACCCTTTTACCCTCCCTGTGAGGTTAAATATGGGTTGCAAAATGGGGTATCAACATCATGTCGGCCTCCTCGTCTGCAATCTTATTCACCAACCAGTTAGAGTATTCTGTGATCATCCTATGAAAGTGAACGTTGACAAAAGATTGATCCACTCGGTCAGCCATCTCCAAGCCCAACAACATCTTCCTTATAGAAATAGGATTTGTGTCCATAGGAGTGAAAGGTTTTCTTCCTTTCCCACTAGGCATTCCTTGCTTATATTGGAATTGCCTTAAGAGTCTATTAGCCTTATAGAAAGTTACCCTTCTTAACCTGACTATGAAGATGTGATCTGATCCCGAAGACTACAACAAAGGAGGTGGGCACTTCCACCAATAACAATTCCATTGAATTGAGACACTGGATTTCTTGTTCATAAATTTCTCCCAGTTGTCTTCAGTTTGATACTCGGTTTTAAGGACAGTCCTACTGAGGAAATTACTAGGACCATAATCAGCAACAATAGGCATGGCTATCATGTCCAGCCTCTCCATCAACCATATTTGCAAAGTCAAGGGTCTCCTAAGAAATTTTTGTGACTCTCCACCATGAAATACAGAGTCCAATCCTAAAAGAGTTTCTGCCAAGATCAGAGAAGCATGATTATCACCATCCTTAATTTGACTCACACTACTTTTGGCTCATGCATCTACAAAATTGGGCCTTCCAGAGCAAAGCAAAAATTTTACCACGAAGCAAAGAGCTAAACCAAAATTCTTCTACATGTTGTCAATCACTCCATGAGTATGTTTGTTAATCAGTCTTGAAAGAATTGCATGAAGATTCACTATATGCCCTTCAATCATGCTATTGGCAATTGAAGTAGGAATTCCTAGAGAATCGGACAAAATCTTCCTATGTTTGGGATCACAAGAAACTGCTACAAATTTCTCGCTAGAATGATAACCCGGAATAGTTGAAAATTCTTCAATTGTGGGACAAAGTTCAGCAGTTTTAAACTGGAATACATGATCTTCAGTATCCTAAAACTTCACAGCAACACGGAGGAAATCCCACTTGATCTTGACATTCCTCAAGGCCTTGATTCCCTCTAGCTTATAGCCTTTAAAATTGGTCTTGGTACTAAAATCAAAGCTACAAATTCTTCTATTGATATCATGAATGGTTGAATGAGGAAAATTTTGATTGTTAGCCATGGATAACTCTTGCAAGTGATTATTATTGCTTGATAACTTTGATGCAGAGATTTATTTGTAGGTTAGATGCTAAAGTAAGCTACCTCAGTCCTTAACCAGGTTTAAATAAGTTTCAAGAGATTGTAGCTAACTAGAAAAGTGTTTCATGGACTCAAATAGAGAAAATATTTTTCAAAAATCTCAAAAACATAAAAAACACGTTGGAAAAGCGCAAGGAATCGGCCCAAAATTGGGTGTGCCTGTCGGCACTTCCTTAGAGCCGATCGGCACTCTCCAATTGCCGATTGGCACCCACTTAACCAAAGCCCAATTATCTTATTTTGTGTTTTTAGGCACTTCTCGGGTCAGTTTTTGATTTTGTTTTTCACTAAAAAAAATAGTTGTGCAATAAAATTTTCAAAAATTTGCATGGAATGTCAAACGGGGGCATTTAGACATGCTTTCTCCATTAATTTTCAAAAAAAAAAAAAAATCTCCTGCATAACTAGTTTAAAAAAAATTAAGGAAGAGAAAATTAACCAAGTCAAGATTTTCCAAAGTCATGCATTTATCTCTTAAACTAGGGGCATTCAACTATGCCTTATCCCCTATTTCTGGAACAAGTAAAAATCAATCATCTCTTTTCAAAAAAAAAAAAAATCATGCATAAGTTTTTAGACTAGGGGCATTCAGCTGTGCCTCATTCAAGTGAGTACAAATCACATCAAAGGTGATCATAAAAGTTCAAATTTTTTACTACAAGACTTCATCAGGTGAATTCTACACTTGTCTCATCTCAGTTTCAGCAAGATCAGAAGCAATCCAAAGATAAGGAGCTAAAAGCCGAAATTAATGCAAATTGTCTACGGAGTACTTTCTTGTTTTTGCAGAAAAATTAAAATACAAGTTAAGCATCATTCAGACTTTGGGTCTGCCTATGGGAAGATTTCCTAGACCAACCCCTAGAGGAGCCACCCTTAGTGTCTCCTTCTTGACTTGCATAAAACCGAGATTCTTGTTGTCGGTTTTGAAGTTCCAGATTTCTGATTCTCTCCTTTAAGGATCTTGTGTTGGCTTCAGCAATTGCCATTCGGCTATTCTGAAAAATCAACAAAGACAAGTGTTAGATCCATTATCATGGAGACTCAACAAAGAGCACAAAGGAAGCATCATCTTATACCCAGTTCATTTCATTGAGCACATGTTGAGAAGATTAAGTGCATGCCACAAGCTGCAAACCTCCGATCATCCACATGCTTTCCTCTACAAGATCAACTCCGACTTAAAACACAAATTCACCAGTTCATGAACAACTCAATGAGGCAAAAGAAAAATAAGGACAAGAGACTAAAAGATTTAGGAATGCATTGGGTCACCCTAAGGGACATTTGGTGTGTGCTCTGGTCTGTCTAAAGCCATAGAACTGTACGACCCATCAGGATTCATCACTTCATATTACCATGTAGGAAAATGAGGATATGTCTCCATGAAGAAACTAGAAGAGCCACTGGCATGGCTAGGAGGGGGATTCTCCTTTTCCTCTTCCTCCTCTTCAAAAGATGAAGCCTAAAAGTGCAACATGTAGATAAAACATATAAGATGAGGATACAAGATAACATGCAAATTGACTTTGTGAGAGCAGAAAGATACCGAGGTTATAGGAATGCCAGCTAGACAACCCTGTAATTGAGTCTGGACAAATTCAAAATAGTCTCCTGGTGTTCCCGAAACAATATGGCCAACCCGAGCATGAGCAATTTCTTCATTAGCTAAAAGGTCTGCCAACCGAATGGAGGGACAAGGATGAACGGGAATTGTCGAAAGAGGGTACAAATGTTGAACTTAAGCCAGCATTTAGCCACCAAGATACCAATACCTCCCGTGACCATACTCAAACAGTACTTGACGGCCATTCAGCTCTCGAGCCCATTCACACTCAGCATGCTCCTCACATCCAAGCTAAGGATCCAAAGCCATCTGAAAATTACAAAGAATCTAGAATGAAAGGAAGCCAAACCATAACCAAACGCAAAACCCCTAACGCCAAAAGAAAAAAACTCACGTCATCGGTAGTCAAGTTATCCATCACCATATGCCAAACTTGCAGAGAATGCTTGGAAGGCGTTGACAAACGATACTTGGGCAGCCAACGGAGAAACCTGGGATACACATCACCGACATCTGCTAAAACTTAAGGACCAACCCCAAAATACTCATACATCCAGACCTAAGAAAAATCAACACACATCATCAGTGTTGATGACTCTCCAAAATGCACACATAGCCAAAAATTCAAGACTTCATTTGCCAAACAAACGGTGCACCTCCTAAGCTTGAAAGGCTTCGTCGAGAAAGTTGAGTCATGAAATGCAAAAAACTTGCGTAAGCCATGCCACCCCGATCATAATTTTTGATTTGACCAATATCACTTAAACTCCACAAATAACGCAAGCTCACAATACTACCCAAGTCTGGACATAAGAGAGTTCCAATAAAGAGAAGCATGAACATACGAGAGCCAGTTGCTACCATCTTACAGTTCTCAATATTGGTGCACAGCCACATCAAGGAGACATTTTTGCTCTTCATCTTTGAAGGCATCACACCCAAAAGACTTTTAATCTCTACTAAAGTGATGGAATTATTGACTTTAATTCTTTCACCACCCAATTTTAAGCCAGTAATGGCTGAGAAGTTATAGGGTGTCAATATCACCTCACCAATGCCAGGGAAATGGAAAGTGCAAGTAGTGTCCCAAAACCGCTCTGACAAAGTAAGGAGTAACTGGAGTGAAGTGTGTGAATAGTGATAACGGAGGAAGAGAGAAGAGTGAGGAGGGAAGAGGGAAGAGTAAAGAAGGAAAAAGATGAAGACAAGGGAAATGGGGGCCAAAAAATCCCCCCCCCCCAAACCTCTTAAGTTACCTGAGTTGTTGAGTTAACTCCCAAAAAAATATTTTGAGAAAATTTTTGTTTTGTTCTTTTTTAAAAGAGAGAATATAAAAAGAAACTTTTCAAAGATTTTCCAAAGACAGATGACATCAATTTCAAGAAAAATTCAATTTTGAAGGAAGAAAAATAAATTTTCAAAGATGATCAAGAACAAAGGGTATCATTTTTCAAAAAGAAAGTTTCAAATTTCAAATTTCAAAGAAAAAAATTTCTTTTTCAAAGGACTACAAAAATCAATCAAGGTTTTCTTTCTAAAAGGGAGAATTCAATTCTAGAAAAAAAAAAGAAAAAAAGAAAAAAAAAGAGAGGAAGATCACACATCTCAAAACAATGGAACAACAAAGCACACATAATTTAAAGTCTAATTCCAAATTTTGAATTTTTTTTTTTTTTTTTAAAGGCAAAACCCCAAGTTCCAAGGTAGAGAAACCCTTTGGTTACCCTCCATTCAAATCGAGGTAGAGAAGCCCCTTGGTCGCCACAATCCAAGATTGAGATAAAGAAGTCTCTCAATTGCCCCAAGTTCCAACGTAGAAGCCTTTGGTTACCTTCCATTCAAAAAGAGATAGAGAAGCCCCTTAGTCGTCACAATTCACGAATTAAGATAGAGAAGCCTCTCAATCGCCCCAGGTTCCAAGGTAGAGAAGCCCTTTGGTTACCTTCCATTCAAAACGAGATAAAGAAGCCCCTTGGTTACCTTCTATTTAGATTGAGGTAGAGAAGTCCCTTGGTTGCCATAGTTCAAGATTGAGATAGAGAAGCCTCTTAATCACCCTAGGTTCCAAGGTAGAGAAGCCCTTTGGTTACCTTCCATTCAAAACGAGATAGAGAAGCCCCTTGGTCATCACAAGTCATGAATTGAGATAGAAAAGCCTCTCAATCATCCCAGGTTCCAAGGTAGAGAAGACCCTTGGTTACCTTCCATTCAGATTAAGGTAGAGAAGCCCCTTGGTTGCCGTAGTTCAAGATTAAGATAGAGAAGCCTCTTAATCATCCCAGACTCCAAGGTAGAGAAGCCCCTTGGTCACCCACAATTCAAGATTGAGATAGAGAAGTCTCTCAATCACCCCAGGTTCCAAGGTAGAGAAGCCCCTTGGTTACCTTCTATTCAAAACGAGATAGAGAAGCCCCTCGATCATCACAAGTCACGAATTGAGATAGAGAAGCCTCTCAATCGCCCCAGGTTCCAAGGTAGAGAAAACCCTTGGTTACCTTCCATTCAAAACGAGATAGAGAAGCCCCTCAGTCGTCACAGTCACTAATTGAGATAGAGAAGCCTTTCAATCCACTTTAGATTTAGACTGAGATAGAGAGGCCTCTTAGTCACCCCAGATTTCAAGATTCATTTCAAGTTTATCAGTTGTCAAGTAGGTTGAGTATTCACAATTCTTTTTTTTCTTTTTTAAACAGCAAAACACTAGTTCTATGTTCCAAGGTTATAGGTTTTAGGGCTAGGTAATCTTTGAAAAGTTAACCTCGATTAAATCATGGTTGCTAAAATTATTGTCTTTGTTTTACATTGACATTTGCTTTACAAACTCTGTCAATGAGAGGCATTATGTAGACACTTGATTTTGCACCTATAATTTAATCTTGGAAGATGGCTAGAGTGACCATTCATATACCCCAAAATTTAGAATTGCATTACAAGAATTAATTAATTCATTTCATATCATAAAAATGATCTTGAGATTTGGCCGCGACAGTATGTCCGATTTCCAAATCGGACTATCGGATTGAAAGATATCACATGATCAAGTTTTCACGGTCTGCATGCATTTGTTTGGGTGGAGCTGATCACGCATGATTAATTCAAATTAATTCTAATTGGTTAGACAATTAAAATTAATTAAATAATCTTGTGATTGGTTGTTGGTTAGTGTCAAAAAGAGGCCTGCTTGCATCAGAATAAAGTGGATAATTAGATAATAAAGAAGTTGTGGATAATCAAGTCTTTTTGGGATATTTATCTACAAGATAATTATCACTTTGAAGACCTGAATATCAAGAAAAGGGGATTAAATTTTAGAATACGGATTAAAATGTGTTTAGGTATGATTACCAGCTAAAAAGTCCTTAAAAAGGGAGTCGAAATTGGACCAAAACTCAAATGCGGACTTGGCACCCAAGAGGGCCATTCGGCACTCTTGAATAGCCGATTGGCCCGGCCCGGGGACTTCCTAATTGAGATAAAGCCTATCTTTTTCGACCTTTTAGAGATAAGGACACGTTCCAATTCATATTTGATCTTATTCAGCATCCCAACCTATATAAATAGGGGAAACAAATCAGAAATAGGGGCTTTTCTTTTTTAACTTTTCTTCTACCCTTATGTTAAAGACGTTCTGAAGGCTTTTGTTTTAGGAACTTCTTTTTTGTAAGTAAAGTATTTTAGACCTCAAAGAAGTTAATAAACTTCTTTGATTTCTAAAATATTCTTTCACTAGAAGAGCACGCTCATGCAAGAGGTATTCTGTTTTTCTTTCTTTTCTTTTTTTGCTAATTAGAATGTTTTTGTGTTTGATGCATGAATATGATTAGCATGTTTTATTATAACTTGTTCTTAATATATAATTACCATGCTTAGGTGCTTTAGATGATTGCTTATTTCAATTCTTTCTCTTTGACTTCAAAATCTGTAATGACTATTAAAACTTTAAAAAAAAAAAAAAAAAAAAAAACTCAAAACTAATATGTATTTTCATTAAATATAGATTTGATTTTTTTTTCTAAAACTTAAAACTGATCTGTATTTTCATTAAATACAGATCTGATTTTTCTAAACCCGAAACTGATATGTATTTTCATTAAATACAGATCTGATTTTTCTAAACTCAAAAAACTAATCTGCATTTTCATTAAATACAAATCTAATTTTTTTTTCTTTCTAAAAAGTTCTCTTTGTCATAGAATTGCAGATTTTGAAATTTTAAAAGAAGGGATTGAAAGTTAGGTTGAAGTCTTTTTTTTTTTTTTAATATGTGATACATGCATAAAAAATTTGTCTCATGAATGTGGATCCTCTTTCAAAAGCCTTCTTTATTTGTTTCTAACAACAAATCTAATTTTTCTTTTAAAACCTAAAATCAATCGTTTAGGGGGAAGCTATCTCCACCCAAGTTGTCATTGAAAGATAAGCTTGTGGGTGCAATCCCCGGTGCTTTTTCCCAAGCCTTCCTCTTTTTAGATCACACGGAAGTAGAGTCTAACTTAGATGACAAAATCTCGGAACTTCAGGAAGGGATTGCAGCGGTTAAGATTTCTAGGAAGGACAAGAAACGTATTAGAGCTCCACGGGCAAAAGCTCTCATTGTGAAAGTTTATGGAAGATCAGTTAGCTACAACTTTATCTAGGCCTGTCTCCAATCGCTATGGAAGCTTGTGGGATATTTAGATTGTGTAGGCCTGGGCAAGGAATTTTATCTGGTCCATTTCTCCTTGGAGGAAGATCACGCTGCTATCTTATAAAAAGGCCCGTGGTTTATAAGAGAGAACTTCTTGTCTATTAGACCATGGGAACCAAATTTCAAGCCTTCCTCTGCAAATGTAACTTCCATTGCAGTATGGATTAGATTGAATGAACTTCCAATCGAGTATTATGAGGTTTAAACTCTTAAGCAAATTGGTTCAACCATTGGCATTGTCCTAAGAATTGATACTTACACGGCAGTAGAGGCACAGGGAAGATATGAAAGATTGTGTGTTTAACTCAATGTGAACAACCTCTCATAACTTCTACTCTGATCGGTGAGCTAGAACAAGCCATCAGTTATGAAGGTATCTAGAGACTTTGTTTTTCCTATGGTCGCCTTTGTCATCGAAAGGACTAGGGGTGTTCACGGTGCGGTGCGGTGCATTTTTGGGCCATTTTTAGCACCGCACTTTGCACTGCGGTTTAGCTAAAACCATAACTGCACCACACCTTATTTTAGTGGTTACTTGTGTGGTGCGGTGTGGTGCAGTGCGGTTTAAAGTTTAGTCAAAATCATAACCGCACTACACCTCATTTTTGCAGTTATATATGCAGTGCGGTTTGAATGATTTGAAGTTGGTATATTTTTCAAATTTTAGGCTTTTTCTACCCAACCCAAAACTAATTTTTCCCTTTGTTTTTGTCCAAGTTTTAAACTATTGAGCTAGTTTTTCTTTATTTTGGATTGGCTTTCCTAATCAACACTTGCTAGGGTTATCAAACTATTTTTTTTTTTAAACTAGGGTTATTAAACTATTAATAATATATTTTTAATATTAAATATATTAATATATAGAGAGGGTGTGGTGTGTTGTGGTGTGGTGCGGTTTGTGCGGTTTTCTTATTATAAAACCGCAAACCGCACTGCACTATACGGTGTGATGCAGTGCGGTGCACTATTACTTGCGACGTGGTGCAATTATATCATTTTATGGGCAGTTTTGGTGCGATTTTTACGGTTTGTGCAGTTTGGTGAACACCCCTAGGAAGGACTCTTTTCCGTACTCCATATGGCTAACCTCCCCGCATTTGAAGGCCTTACTTGCCCATAACAATGGGACGGTGAAGAAACCACAAGAATTGCATGGGATTGACACTTCAGCAAACATCTAGGCTAGCACTAAACTAGGTCAGGAGGACACTTATGGACCCTGGATGGTAGTGGCATGTAGGAAAAGTGGGAGAAAGTCTACCAAAAGAATGGACCCCACAAAATATTTTGTTGTTTCTAAGCAACAATCATAGCAACATTATCGTACCTATCCTGCCACTAAGCCGGACCAATCTCGTACAGGAGAAAGGAAACCCTTGTTGGGCTAAGATTCCTGGGGCCAGGAAGCCAAAGATGGGCCGATTGTCATGACAGTAGGGCTCCTTAAGAGAGCTCCCACAAATTTTAATATTTTGACTAACCAAGAAAAGGCCTTACCAAGCCCATTTGCTCTAGGCCCATCTATTTTTGACCAGGGTCAATTGTTTTCCACTGGGGGTAAAAAAGGAATGGCCTGAGCTAGGGATTTCTTAACTTCAGTTGCTAGTGCCGCCTCCTTAGTGCAAGTTGCATCCACACACCTTGACTTTTGTCCTTCTAATCAATCAGACGAGAAACCGTCAACTTTCCATGGATCATTCCAGTTCTCAAGCCTAGGCCTCCCTGTAGTGGGTAATCAACATAAAAGGGGAGATTATGGTGATTCCAGAGGTCGTGATCTTGGAGATCAGAGCAAACCCGACGCATGGGCTAGTTTAGTACGAAGCTTCGAAAGGCTTGGGAGCTGATCTTTCCACTGATGGCAACAAGCAGAAGTTTGGGTTATCTCCCTCTAACGAACCTTACTTAGGGAAGGATGCCAAACCCATGGTGGTCTTTTTTGACCAACGAACCAAACCCAAAGGTAGGGGGGGGGAGGAAGGTAGTTTGGAGATCTATTTCGTAGGTCTCCCTTACCTTGGTGTTATGCGAGGAGGATTTGAAAGAGTCACTATCGAAAAGAAGGATGCTGGAGATCAAGCCAATTGCAATCTCTGTCATAGGGAATCGAAATACCAAGAAGATCATTCAAGTCTTCCAACCCACAACAGAGTTCACACTACTATTGACTTTCAAGGAGTTGAAATTGGGAGTACTGCAACACTAACTAACACAAATGCAAGGAGATACCACTCGAATGAGATGATGAGACAGACGGGATGGAATTTGATGGAGGAGGTGAAGTTGCTTCCACCATTTGATGAATGACCGACCCTGATCCATGCCTAGTCATGAATATCATTGTGTGGAATTATAAGGGCGCCCTGAAGCCTAACTTTTAGGCTCATGTTAGGGATCTAGTCCACAATCATGATCCTACCATCTTTATGGTCATGGAAACCTCAGAGAGAGAGAGAGAGAGAGAGACTCTCTCTCTCTCTCTCTCTCTCTCTCTCTCTCTCTCTCTCATTGGGATCACCTTCCTTTCAACGGTGCTATCCATACCGATACCATTGGATATGCTAGGGGTTTATGGCTGCTCTGGAATACTAACAAGGTGGAGGTGTCGTTCCTGTCTAAAACTGAATAAGAGATCCATGTTTCCATGAAGGTGCATTCTCTTGAGTTAAATTGCTTTTTTTTTTTGCTATTTATGCAAATCCTTGGTTAGTTGAAAGGCATGTGTTATGGAATAACCTGTGTATGTTTGTTGAGCTTCATAATATGCCCTAGGTAATTGCTGGGGATTTCGACAAGGCTCTCTCAAATGAGGATAAGTGTGGTGGCAAAGCGCAACTTTAGATCATTGGAGTTTAAAGAATGTCTCGACAATTGCAACATGATTGATCTGGGTTTTTTAGGACCTAGATTTCTCGAGACCTAGATTCACCTGGATAAACAAAAGAGAGGTCGGCGCCTTAATTCTGGAGAGGATAGACAGGTTCTTTGTAAACTTGGATTGGTGCATGATGTATTTAGAAGCAAGAATATCCCACCTCACTCAATGCCACTCTGATCACTGTTCGATTCTACTTGAGTCGAAGCCTATGAACCAACTCCATCTCCCTCACCCATTCAAGTTCCAAAGCTGTTGGCTTGCTGATTTTTCCTTCCCCAGTATTGTGTTCTAGGCTTGGAACCACTCAACCCACTTAGGAGAAGCTATTGACAAGTTTGTTAAGGACATATCCATCTGGAATAAAAACCAATTTGGGAACGTATTTGTGAAGAAAAAGAGGATAATGGCCAGGCTTAATGGCATCCAAAAGGTCATGGCCATTAGGTCAAATGTTCACTTAATTGAGCTTGAAAAAATGTTGCAGCTAGAGCTGGATTCCATACTTAATCAGGAGAGGGATATCTGGGCTTTGAAGTCTCGAATAAACTGGCTAGTGGAAGGGGAGAGAAACATATCTTTCTTTTATGTCTCTACTCTTGTGAGGAGAAAGAGGAACCCGATTGATGCCATTAAGAATAATATGATTTAGTGGGTGTTTGAAGAAGGGGAAATCATGAATGTCATCAGGAAAGGCTTCGAGGACCTGTTCTTTTCTTTGAAGGACTACTTCCCCTAGTTGGATTCCTCCAGTTGGATTTCCCCCTTTCACAATGGCAAGCTAGCTTATCTGAAGTGGATTGTCTAGACTTGAACCAGCCCGTTACAAATGATGAGATAACAATGGCGCTTTGATCAATGAAAGCTTTCAAAGCTCCTGGCCCAGATGGTCTCCATGCTGGGTTTTTTCAACAGTTTTGTTCGACAGTGGGTGCTTTAGTAAAAATAGGAAGTCAAAAAAATCTTCACTGCCAAGAAAATTCCAGAATATCTGAATAAAACCCATCTAACTCTCATTCCAAAAATCCAAGGTTCGAAAACTCTTGGTAATTACTGCCTTATCAGCATGTGCAACACTACATACAAGATTGTGTCCAAGGTCATCATCAACAGGATCAGAACTTTGTTAGGGAACCTTTTCTCCCCAATGCAAACTACTTTTGTTCCAGGAAGGAGGTGGACTGACAATGCCATAACTGTCCAAGAGCTAGTTCATTCCATCAGTAAAGCCAGAGGGAGAGAAGGCTTTACGGCGGTAAAGATCGATCTTGAGAAATCTTACAACAAGCTTATCAGGGCATGTCTCTTCCATATCAATCTTCCCCCTAACCTTATTGACATAATTATGAGTTGCATATCTTCGGTGTCTACTGCTATTTTATTTGATGGAGGTGCCATGAAGCCTATTATCCCTTCAAGAGGCTTCAGGCATGAAGATCCGCTCTCACTATATCTCTTTATTCTATGTATGGATTGGTTGGGGGAACTCATTGAGAGCAAATGTGCTGAGAAGCTCTGGACCCTTGTAAAGTCATCAAAAATTGGCTCGTCTTTCTCCCATATGTTCTTTGTAGATGATTTGGTGCTTTTTGCCAAAGTAAACCAGGTAAATTGCTCCACCATCAAGGATGTACTTGATAAGTTCTACGAAAAATCTAGTCAATCAGTGAATGAAGCAAATCAAGGGTCTATTTCTCCCCAAATGAAGACAGAGATACTAGAGAGCCCCTTTGTGATATTCTTGGGTTCCAATCTACTCATTTTCTTGGAAAGTACCTAGGTATCCCCGTTTAGCACCCTGAATCCTCCACTCAGGACTTTAACTTTATCCTTGATAGAATGAAGTAGAAACTTGTGGACTAGAAAACTAACTTATTGTCAATGGCAGGTAGGGCTGTCCTTATTCAATCCTCTCTCTCCACCATACCTGCATACGTCATGTAGTGTGCCCCCATTCTGGGGAGAATTTTGAGTGTCATAGACTGAGTGAATAGGAACTTTCTAGGGGGATTTACTAAGTCGGGTAAAAAAATTCACTGGATCGGATGGTAGAAAATCACCAAGTCTAAGAAAGAGGGTGGTTTAGGGTTTCAAACAGCTAAAGGTAGGAATACTACGTTGCTGGCTAAACTGAATTGGAGGATGCATGTGGAGCAAGATGCATTGTGGACTCGAGTCCTAAGGAGTAAATACTATAGTTCAAGAAGGATTAATTCCACCAAACCGAATAAACTTCCCTGCTCTCAGGTGTGGAAAGGCATTAAGAAAGGAAAGGCCACCTTTTTAAAAGGAGCTAGATGGTCCCTTGGGAAAGACAGCAACTTGAGCTTCTGGAGTGATAAGTGGTCAGATATAGGTCCATTGAGAAGTGCCATCCAAGGTCCCTTAACACCTGAGACAGAAAGATTAAGGGTTAAGGACGTCTAAGCTGATGGTAACTAGGATTGGACAAAACTTTCTATGGAGTTACTTGTGAGTATGAAAATGACAATCCAAGCAACTCGCTATTGTTGTCCCTTCTGCGGATAAGTCATCCCAGTCCCATAATCCTTAAGGAATTTTTTTATCTCTAAAGTTTATATGATCTAGCCACTGATAATAAGCCTTGCCACTTCAATGAGGATTGGATTTGGAAGTTAAAAGCTTTACCTAAAATTAAATTCTTTGTTTGGAAATGCATGCATAATAGTATCAGGGTTAAGTCCTACCTTGTGGAAAGGGGGATGAATACGAAACCATTTCTCATGCACTTCGGGATTATAAGATAGTAAAAGAAGTTTGGTTCAATCTGGTCATGGTGAGGAATGATGCTGACTTCTTCACAAGAGAGATTACTTTATGGATGAATAAGAGTGCTAAAGTGGACCATCCCCACCACTGGAATACCATCTTCCTCTTTGCCATTTGGATAATATGGCTAAGGAGAAACTTGGTCATATTTGAAAAGAAATCCACACCTCCAAATATTCACCTCGAAATAATCCAGAGAGCTCAAGAATTCATTCACTGCGGTCTCAATTCTAGAGTAGAACCCAGGCGGATCATTAAATCCATTAGGTGAGAGAAGCTTAATAGGGGGTGGGTTAAACTAAACATAAACGATTCATCTTCAGGAAATCCAGGTCTAGCGGGCCGTGGCAGCATCCTCCGTGATGAAAATGGGAATTGGTTGTCTAGGTTCTCCAGGAAAATCGAGATTGCCTCTAGTTTTGTGGCTGAGTTATGGGTTGTTAGGGATGGTTTATCTCTTTTCCTTCATAAGAATTTTCCTACTGTTAAGTTGGAGTTGGATGCAAAAAGTATTTTTGATGTTCTAACTGAAAAGCACAGCAAGTAATATAGAAAATGAAGAAGAAAACAGAGGAAGTTTAGAGAAGAGAAGTGATTCCAAAGAAATGAGAAAATTCTGTTATTGATTTTCTTGATCTGATACAATCCACAAATATATATCCCTAACAGTATCTGTATATTGTGGAATGGAGTAACAAATCCTAATCAACCCATTCTAGATCACTGACACGTGTACAATCTCTTACCCTTCCTTATGCTACCTGTAGTTTAGCCTATTATAACTATGCTACAGGTCGTTTACTAGCTGCTCTATCATCAGCTTCAGTGGCTCTGTCATCAGCCTTGCTGTCTTGTGCTTGAGCCTTGACCTCAGCATGTATGAGTGCCTCTACACCCCCCCTCAAACTGAGGGGAGGAACACCCATCAGTTTGGAAGCAAGATCAAGAAACCGAGGAGAGGGAAGAGCCTTGGTAAAAATATCAGCTAGCTGATCAAGAGTGGAAATAAAATGAAGCTTCAACTCCTTAGCAAGTACCTTTTTACGAATGTAATGATAATCCACCTCAATATGCTTGGTACGAGCATGAAAGATGGGATTGGATGCCAAAGCCAAAGCAGAGACATTATCACACCAAAGCATAGGAGGAAGGGATAAGAAGATACCCAAATCTTTAAGAATCATCCTAAGCCAACTCAACTCAGCAGCAGTAGTAGCTAATGCCCTATATTCTGCCTCAGTAGAGGACCTAGCCACAGTTAGCTGCTTCTTAGCAGACCAAGTGATAGGAGAGTTACCCAAAAACACCACCATACCAGTAATGGACTTCCTATCAAGGGGATCACTGGCCCAATCAGCATCACAGTAAGATGAAAGGGCCAAAGGGCCAGGCTGAAAATGAATACCATGATGTAAAGTATCCTTGATATACCTAAGAATCCTCTTGGCTGCCACAAGATGATGCTGAGTAGGCTTGCTCATAAATTGACACACTTGCTGAACAGAAAAAGCCAAATCTAGCCTGGTGAAGGTCAAGTATTGCAGCCCACAAACCATGCTTCTAAAAACTGTAGGATCATGAAGCAGAGGGCTGGACTGAGAGTTGACATGAATTGTGGGAGAGCAGGGAGTAACACAAGGCTTGCAGTCCAACATTTTAAACTTGGTCAGTAAATCCAATGCATACTTGGATTGATGTACAAATAACCCTTGAGAAGCAGACTCAATCTGAAGACCAAGAAAGTAAGTAAGAGGACCTAGATCTTTCAAGTCAAAGACTCTGGCAAGCCTTGAAACCAAATGATCAATGAAAGAAGTACTATTCCCAGTAACAATAATATCATCCACATATAGAAGTAGGTAGACCACAAAAGAATCATGATGCAAGATGAACAAATTGGAGTCTGCAGATGAGGAATGGAAACCAAGATGAAAAAGCTCAGAGGTAAAGCTATCAAACCAAGCCCTAGGAGCCTGTTTAAGACCATAAATTGCTTTGTGAAGCTTGCATACATAGTCAGGATGAACAGGATCCACATAACCTTGAGGCTGTGACATGAAAACCTCTTCTTGAAGCACACCATGTAGAAAGGCATTAGAAACATCCAGCTGCTTCAAGGACCAATGATTCTGAACTGCTAAAGCTAAGACAATCCTGACAGTTGCAGGCTTAACAACTGGACTAAAGGTTTCATCATAGTCCAAGCCATATTGTTGTAAGAAACCCTTAGCAACCAACCTTGCTTTATACCTAGCAATGGACCCATCACTGCCCCTTTTAATTTTGTACACCCACTTACAATGAACCACATTCTTAGCAGCAGGAAGAGGGACTAAGGACCAAGTATTTTGCTTCAATAGGGAATTGTACTCAGAATCCATAGCTTCAATCCAGTGTGGAAATCTAGAAGCAATATGAAAGGTAGGAGGTTCCTCTTGAACATAATTTCTCACAACAACATAAGCTTTGGGCTTGAATATGCCATGTTTGGATCTGGTAAGCATAGGATGAGAATTGGGAAGGGAATAAGAAGCAAATGGGACAACTGATGTAGAGGGCACTATAGAAGTGGAAATAACAGAAGAGGAAGACTCAATAGGACCCGAGGAAAGCATAAGATCAGAAGAGGGTGAAGTAACAATGGTAGGAGCAGCAGTAGGTACAGTACAGCCCTCATTAGACTCAGATAAAAGGGAAAAGGCAGTAGGTAAAGTGGCAGAAACAGCAGACAAGGGAGAAATAGAAGAACCGGGTAAAAGTGTAGATAACCAAAGGTCCAAAGAAGGCTTGACAGGAGAGATATGAACAGAAGAATCAGATGGAGATGTGCGGAGAATAGGAAAGTTAGCCTCATGGAAAAGGACATGTGGAGTGATATAGACCTTTTGAGTGGTAGGATCAAAACAAATATACCCCTTGGATAACAGAGGATACCCTAAAAAAATACATTTAGAAGACCTAGGCTGAAGTTTATGGGCTGTATAAGGTGTTAAAAGTGGAAAGCAAGCACAACCAAAAGTTTTGAGATTATTTAAAGAAGGAGGAGAGTGAAATAACATTTCCCAAGGAGACTTAAAGTCTAACACAGAGGAAGGAAGTCTATTTAACAGGTAGATGGCAGTGCTAAAAGCATAACACCAATAGGAGGAAGGAAGGTTGGACTGGTACAGCATGGACAAACCACTTTCAACAATTTGTCTATGCTTCCTTTCAGCAACTCCATTTTGCTGAGGAGTATAAGGACAGGAAAGCTGATGGTGAATACCATGATCTAAGCAAAGGGATTTAAAGGAATTATTAATATATTCACCCCCACCATCAGTCCTAAGGGTTTTGATTTTGGCTCCAAATTGATTCTCCACAAGAGTTTTAAAATGCAAGAAAACAGTAAACACTTCAGACTTTTGTTTAAGAAGAAACAGTCAGGTAAATCTACTAAAGTCATCAACAAAAATGACATAGTATTTATATCCAAGTACAGAAGGAACAGGAGCAGGGCCCCAAACATCACTGTGTACAAGTTGTAAAGGACAAGAACTAGAATTAACATGTTGTGGAAAAGGAAGTTTGTGCATCTTAGCACTTATACAAGACTTACATTGGGAACAAATGTCACTATGAATAGAAATTGCAACATGATTATTGAGAAAAGATAAAGCAGAATGAAGAAGCTTAGAGCATGGGTGACCAAGTCTTTGATGCCACAACATTGCCTCATTGGAAACAGGAGCATGGACAGAGGACTTGAAAGCAAAAGATGAAGAAAGGGCTGAATCAGCAGAGAGGTGTGAGGGAAAAGGAATGGGATATACACCATCCTTACTCAGGCCTTGATAAAGAACCTTCCTCGTAGCCAAATCCACAATTAAGAACTGATTGGCATCAAAATAACAAAAGGCATTGTTTTGTAAACATAGTTTGTGAACAGATAAAAGATTGGAAGCCAAATCAGGAACCCTAAGAATATTGTCTAAACGAAAACAATGAGAAGAGGTTTGAAGCTTACCATTTCCAACATGAGTCACAGGCAATTCTTGCCCATTCCCAACAGTAACAGATTCTTGACCATTGGTAGCTTGTGATGTCAGAGAGAGCTAAGAAAGGTCAGGGGTAACATGATCAGAACACCCTGTATCAGTAAGCCAACTTGAGGAATGTGATGAAGCAGAGTTAGCTGTTGCTGTCATAGCACTAGCAGCCATTGATGCCAATTTGGATGGAGCATGTCTGCCTTGATAGGCAAAATTCATGCGATGGTAACAATCCAAGGCAGTGTGACCATTCTTGCCACAAATTTGACAAGTAGGTCTTGAAGACTGAGATGAGCCTTGAGGCTGAAAAGAGGGAAAACCAGAACCATTCTTGTGTTGGAAAGTAGGAAGTTGAAGAATACCATTTGCATTACCAGATAACTGACCAGAGGATTGACCATGATTAAACCCAAAATTAGGGCCAAAATTATGAAATCCTCTACCACGACCCCTCTGATTTCCATTTCTACCTCTTCCTCTAGTGGTATTCTGATTAAAACCACTCTGAAGAAACATAGCCATAGGTATATCCCTAGTCTCAGACTTCTTCTTAATGGCTCTTTCTTCTGCATTCAACAATGTATTCAACTCCTCTATAGTAACTATATCATTACGGGTCCTTATAGCAGAACAAAATGCACTATATTCATTTGGTAAAGCTTCTAAAACCAAATGTATAATCTCTTCCTCATCAACCAACACAGCAACAGAACTCAATCTATCCCTAGCTTCTTTGATTCTTTGAAAGAAATTATCCATGCTTTCAGGACCTTTCTTAATACTCAGTAATTCATTCCTCAAACTTAAAACATGAGAACGAGATACAGAAGCAAACCTGTTTTCAAGCACAGTCCAGACTGCCTTCGCAGATCTCTGACCCACTGTGAGCGCTAGAACTGATGGAGATAACGTAGAATTGATAAAGGTGAAAAGTGCTTGTTCTCTGCTTCTCCAGCTGGTATACTCTGGATTAGATTCTCCAGTAAAATTTCCAGAGCTATCCTTCAAGAAAGAATCAGGAGCTACACATGAACCATCAAGAAAACCGATCATCGCATAGGCCTCAAGAATCACACCGATTTGATGCCTCCAGACGATATAATTGGTGAAATTGAGTTTCACGGTCATCATGCTTGACATACTTGACAAGAGAAGCAACGAAGGATTTACCAAAGAGCTTGTGGCTGAAGCGGTTGAAGAAGTTGTTGAAGGACTGGAGCTCGGAGCAGAAGCCATTAATGGTGGCTCTGATACCATGAAAAGCACAGCAAGTAATATAGAAAATGAAGAAGAAAACAGAGGAAGTTTAGAGAAGTGATTCCAAAGAAATGAGAAAATTCTGTTATTGATATTTTTGATCTGATACAATCCACAATATATATCCCTAACAGTATCCGTATATTGTGGAATGGAGTAACAAATCCTAATCAACCCATTCTAGATCATTGACACGTGTACAATCTCTTACCCTTCCTTATGCTACCTGTAGTTCAGCCTATTATAACTATGCTACAGGTCGTTTACCAGCTGCTCTATCATGAGCTTCAGTGGCTCTGTCATCAGCCTTGCTGTCTTGTGCTTGAGCCTTGACCTCAGCATGTATGAGTGCCTCTACACCATGAAAATTTTCATTTTCAAAGGATCTATTTATCTCTCACACACAGACACAGATAGAGCGATAGATTAATATTACCAGCAGACACGTCGAAACCGCGATTTTGCAGCTCACGATACTCTTGGCATAAGGCACAACCATGGCAGCAAAAATGAACCCAAAAGTCATCACAATGATTCTCCCCCGACAAGTATTGCTCTCTCAGTTTTGTACGATAACAGCATGAATAGAAGGGTCCAATTAAAGAAGTAGCGGTGAAAATACAGAGCAGTGTATAAAGCGTCCCATTTACGCAACAATCTGAATGTTGCACAAAGACCAAATATACATCTTACAGGTCAGTTTTTATATAACTATTTATATGTATATATGTATAAATATTTTACATATTTCATGTGTGTAAACGGTCACTAAATAGTCTTCATTTTCTTTTTTAATAAGATTATTGTTTAGGGCTCTCCTAGCACTTCACTGATCTCCAAGTATTATAATTTTCGGTGATTCTGTCCCACAAAAATAGTGGGAGAAATCTCTTGGGGGTGGTCTAAATTAAAGGTGTTCGATATATAGAAAATTTGAACTCAAAACTTCATGTATCAAATGAGATTTAGAAACCATTAGACCATGGGCTTGAAGTTGATCATCCTATACGCTTTTGTAATACTTACAGGATGATCCTTTATCTAGAATCTCCGAGGTCCGGCCAAAAGCAACGCATGGACACCAGCATGTCAAACAACCTGTGACAGAAAAAGATTTCAGTCTTAAACCTAACAATATTTCAATCACTATAAAGGAGATAATTTTTTATTCTGTAACTTAGAAAGAACAAGGAAAAAAATTGACATGATTTAACAAATATATAAACCTTTTTAATAAGTAAGAAAAGGAAAGGATAAGGAATTTACAGGTATGCCAGTCAGAGCAACAGTCAAAGAGGCCGGTTGACCAGGTTCGATCGCTCGCCATTTTAGATCGACTTGTCAGGGCAGGCCTTTAGAGATGTATACGTGTAATTAATGAATCAAAGAAATGGTAGGAAAGCACAGAAGTTGTGCTCGCAAAGAGTTGATGGTTGGGATGGTATTTATAGAGAGAGAGAGAGAGAGAGAGAGGGATGAAATAAATTGGTATGTATGTAAACATGTTTTCTTTGGGGCCGGCTCCCCTCCTGTTCTAATTTCTCCCGTTGTCTCCCATTTTTACACATATGAAAGACACGTGGCTAACAACAAATCCAAGGCTTAAAAATGAGCCACGTCTAACATAATGCCCTCTCTCTCCAACTCTTTTCAGCAACTTCCTAATTCCTTAGAAAAACCACCTCCCACACTCCATTAAAACTTGCTCTCCACTAAGTTGAAGCCGGCAAAGAAGATCTTCATCGTTTTGTTAATGGATGAGACTTCATCGGAATAGTTTACTGAGCTGTGAAAGAATCATTCGTGGAAGCTTTAAAAAGCTTCCTCTCCTTCTTGAAAGCTGCCATGATATATGCTCTGTCGAAACCACTCCTTCATCCAACTCATGGTTTCTTTCACAAGTTCTAATCTTTTATTCATTAATTTGTTTATTCATTTATCCAATTAATTCCCCTTTCTCTTCACATTTGAATCACAATTAATAAAACCCAATTCAAAGACCCAATTCATTGTTCCGTTCCCCATCAAATTGTTGAAGCTCCTGAAAGAGTTTTACGCATGCTGGAGATGGGTTTGGAGCGGCTGATCATTCTGTACTAGTGGAAACCATCAAAGATCATTTTGAAAGATCAATTTTTGTTACAGGTTATACAAACCCAGAAAAAAAAAATGGAACTTCAATAGTATAACCTCTATTTTAAATTTAAATTTTGATTTGGTGTTGTTTAATTGGTCACCACCCAATGAAAAATGCTTGATAATAGCTAGCTTCATGTGTCCCCACGACTCCGATCAAGTTTTGATCTTGTTGGAGAAAGGCATTACGGTGGCATGTGGATGGCGGTTTTTCTAGAGAGCTGCTAAAAAGGGTTGAGAAAGAATGAGAGGGTATAATGTTAGACGTGGCTTATTTTCAAGCCTTGGATTTGTTGTTAGCCACATGTCTCTCATTTGTGTAAAAATGGGAGACAACGGGAGAAATTAGAACCGAAGGGGAGCTGGCCCCTTCTTTTTTTTCTGTGTTCACACGCATACTTTGCCCCTTTGTCATCATTGCACGGAAGCGTCCAAATGCTTAACAAAAACGATAAAAAGGAAAGCATTGCAAGATGCCCTGTCGGCCTGTCCTACTAAAATTTAAGAATATACTAAAAGAAATGAGAAGGTTGGTTCTAAAGTTGGAGTTATATCTATATATATGGCAGCTTTTTTAAATATATATATATATATATATTATACTTTTATATAAATACATTGGAATCGTGACTCTAAATCATGATTTCAAATTTAAAATTGTGACTCACAGTCCCTTTGTTTTGAAACATTTTTCAATAAAACATTTTTAGGTTCATATAAATTCTTTCGAGTGTAAATTACCAAAATGGATGACTCAGCCATTGAAGCCACCAATAATTGAGATCCAATGACCGAAGTGACTAAACTGCCACTCCGACTGTAAGATTGACAACTCCGACTATCGGACCATAGACATTAGCCATCACACTAGCGGTTCTAACTGTCGAACTGGCAGCTCCAGCGACCTAACAACTAACACCCACTATCAGAGCAACAGCACCAGCTACAAAAATGGTGACTCCAACGACCTAGCCACCAAATGGGGTGAAGAAAGCCATTGTATGTTTTTGTAAAATATTTTACCAAATTTTTAAATGTGACATGTTTTACAACATTTTACAATGAATTTTATGGTCAACGGAAAACTTTTTACATGAAAGCTCAATTAGTGTGAAAACACTAATACTTGTTTAGATCCCCAATTTTAAATTACGGCTTAATTGTTTTTACTTTAACTTATCTAAGAGCAGAATAAGAGTAAATGAAGCGCAATAAATCGAAACACTACTCTAAGCCATAAGCAAGTACAATAAGTGATAAATGTAAAGCTTAAAGATCAAGTAGGGAAGAGAGATGCAGACACAAGATAACACCAAGATGTGTTATCGAAGAGAAAACTGAAGTACTCGGCGAAAATCTCTCCACAGCCCTCCAAGATGAAATCGATCCACTAGTGAATAAGTTGGGATACATGAATGTCAAAAAGATTCTCTAAACCTAATCTACCCAATGTACTTGAGCTCTCCAAGCTCCTACTACTAATGGATTTCTCGAAGTCTTGTCTTCACTAGTTATCCAAATCCTGCAATTCTGCCCGATTGCATCTGCCACTTAATGGCTTCTTCTAATACTTCTCATAGGCATCAAAACTTCTCTCAACACTCAGAACGAGTGAGGTAAGTGTTTGAGCTAAGAACCTCTCAAAGATGTGTAGATTGTGAGGTAGGAGTAAATGGAAACTCTAGAGAAATGATGTAGAAAATTGTGGGTAAACAATCTCTAACTCTCAAGTGTTTGGTTAGGGTTTCTCTCTCAAAAGTTTCTTGTGAATACTCCTTATTCTACTTACATTTCGTGGGTAATAAAGGTTTATGTAGTGTTGGTAAAGGAATAAGAAAAAACACACTCAAAAATAATCGAGCAGAGAGTTTCATGGGTCACTCGCGACTTGGCCTGAGTCGTGAATGACTTGCGAAATCCAACCTGTCAAAGACTCTTCAAATTCAACATGTGCTTCTCACATGGTCTATTTCAAGGGTCAGTAGTCACGAGCTAGTCGCAAAATTCTCATCTTCACAAATTCTTCACCAAACTCTCACATAAAACCCTTACAATAAATTCCACAAAAATATAGGGAAATGATTGAACAAAATTACAATCAAATTTGACATGGAATTAAAGTCAACATAAAACATAGTTGTAAATCACAACTTTACATTACATATAAAAAAAAAATTAAAAATTTAAAAAAAAAAACTGAAAATAGAAAAATATTTTACAAAAATATTTTTGTTTCAAAACAAACAAGACGTTAGATTCACCATTTCAGTGTTTTTACACACCTATGTGGATGCACAAAAATGTGTAACAAGTTTTCCCCTGTATATAAATACTACCATTGTGTCCTCGTATACTCTCAATGACATATAACGCTTAATTATGAAAAAATAAAATAAAATAAAACATGGGATGAGACATGAAGGGTACAAGGTGATTACTCCAATTCCCTTAGATTTTTAGTTGGACACATGGATGGAGCTATATATGGACTAAGGGGGCAATGGCCCCCCATAAATATTTCATTAAAAAAAAAAATTATTAGTATATTAATAGGTATTAATTTTAGCAATTTTGTTCAAGAAAATTACACTTTGCCCCCCTTAACAATGCCATCAATTCTTTTAAGAGTAATGTTATATCTATAAACTTTTTTATAACATTTTTACAAACTATTGAGGTAGCAAATTCTTATTAGTTCACACACTTGCATAATTTTTACTTACCAATAACCACTCACCACATTAGCAATTTGTAAAAATTTTGTAGTTTTAGCATTTTTAACCTTTTAAAGGTCATAAAAAAATAATAGATTAAATCTAAAACAAAATATACAAACCCAAAAAAATTAGTCCAACAACAAAAATTACCAATAATAAAGCTAAGAAATTAAGCCCAATTAACATATTTTATCCAAAACAAACAACATGACCATTTAAAAAGTTTTAAACAAAAATTCTTAGTGGTAAAATAGTAAAGTCAAAGGCTAGAGCCGCCACACACAGCAAGCAGTAGAGCCGCCCACTCCGCCCCTCTAACTCCAAGTCCTGGCTCCATCCCTAGTTGGACACATGAAATTAAATAAATTCCACATATTTTATATGTACATAAAAATAAGAAAGAATCGAAAGATTAAATGGGATGAAATCTATCTTTAATATCATTCCCATATGTGATATTTGTTGAAAGTTAAACAGAATTTAAAAATAAGCTATAACTTATATGCCACGGATCATAGGCAAAGTAGCTAATAGATTTGTAAAGTTGTGATTTACAACTATATTTTATGTTGGCTTTATTCCATGACAAAAAGTGTTGTAATTGTTTTTATTTGTTTCCTTGGATTTTGTGGAATTTTATTATATTGGGTTTAGTATTAAGTTGATGAAGACTCAAACTTAAATGAAGAATCAGTGGATCTCGCGAGTGTCTCGCTGAAAGCTAACCCATGAAAGAGTCATGTGAGAAGCACATGACTGGAAGCTAAAGAGTCATGCCAAGCTGTCGTTTTCACAAGTGTCTCGTAGGTAAGGCCTTCCCGCGAGATAGTCGCAAAACTTTCTGCTTAAAGGATTTTTAAGAATGACTTTCTTACCCTTCACTCATACTATATATACCCTTATTACCTACAAATGTAGAGGAGGTTATTCAGAGAGAAAAATCCTAGATAGATTTTCTACAACACACACACCTATCTTTTTGAGAGAGAGCTACTCATCCTTAGTGAGAAATCATTGTAACCTCTTCTCCATCCATCTCCCATTGACATATCTTGAGAAGAGATTTGTACCCAAATACAACCCACACCTATTCAGAGTGTTGAGAGTGTTTTGGAGCTGTTAGAAAGTATTGGAAGAAGTCAAGGATGGCAAATGCAACATGGAGCTTGTTGCAGGATCCGGAGAACTAGACAAAACACGATTCCAAGAAGCCTTATTGGAGTAGGAGCTTGGAAGGCTTAGGTACATCGGGTAGATTAGGCTTGGAAGATCTCTTGCTAACCCGTGTATCCCAACTGATTGTCTAGTGGATCGATTACCGCTTAGAGGGCAGTGGAGAGGTATTTCGCCGAGTTCTTCGGTTTCCTCTTCGATAACACATTGGCGTGTTATCTTGTATTTGCATCTTTCTTCCCTACTCTTTTATTTTCCATTTTATTGTTGTGTTGCTTAGATTATGGATTAGAGTAGCTTGTTTCTTTATCCGCTTGCTTTTACATTATTTCGTATTTAGTATTAAGTTAGTGTAAAATCAATCGAGCCATAATTTTAATTTGGGAGGTCTTAACAGCTCTTGTGTTTTCAACACATTTTCGAGCTTTCAAAATCAATTTGTGCCCAATCTGATGGAATTCACCTATGTCGACTATGTTGTCCACAACACTCCATCAATTTGCTACGGCTCAAAGGTGAAGGAGGCCAGGGTTTTACAATTTTCTTTTCTGGATTTTTAATTTGGGTGTTAGGTGGTTTGAAGGTTTTTTTTTTTTTTTTTTTGAAGGTATGGGTGTGTTTGTTTTGATGCTAACAAAGGTTATAAAGATAGACATGATATATATATATATATATATTAGTTTATATAAGTTTTGGATTTAGGGTTTAATTGGTTGGGGAGAAAAGTAGGGTAATTTGTGGAGAGAAGAGAAAATAAAAGAGAAAAGGGTAGGGGTGTGTGTTTGTTCCGTTGATTTTTTTATTTCCCTTCATATTTGGGTTAGATACGAGTATGACGTCATACATTCTCTTTAAACATGAGGCAATGCCATTTGGCAATTGGAAATTATTACAATCCTCGACATAATTAGTTGAAGTCGCAATCATATTTGACCTAAAGTTCTCTCTAGAATCGTCAATCATTTTTTGTTTTTGATAAAAGATTAGAAATTTAGTACTTTAATAAAGTTCATTAAAATATATATATATATATATATATATAT
>NW_027070087.1:73669-137817 GCF_002906115.3 Quercus suber
TTTTTTTTTTTTTTTTTTTTTCTTGTGATTTAGAGTGGAGTGTCATTCTCTCAAATTTTAATGGAGGAGTGTAATTACCCTCTTTTTTTTTTTTTCATAGATACAAAATGCTCTCACACATTGATTGTTCATAATTTTGTTTAGGTTTCAAATCCCCTCTTTCCCATTGTACCTATCAAATTATTAGAGGAAAAGAAAAACATAAAAAGCTCTCTCTCTCTCTCTCTCTCTCTCTCTCTCTCTCTCTCTCTCTCTCTCTCGTGGGCTGATGGCGTTGCAGTGCTCATGGGTGGTTCGGTGGGTGCTACGTTGTGGTGGTGGGGTTGCAATGGCCGAATTTGCCATGGTAAGCATTGTTGTTCAATTTTTTGTATTTCACTTTTTATTTTACCAATTATCATACATTATATGTCTATTTTTTTTTTTTTCAATTTAAACTTTGATTAATTAATTGATAAGGAAAGAAATAAGTTTATTTCACATCCTCAAGACGCATCCACTTTTTACGTTTTAAATGTGTGGACATCACCTTTTCTGCTTTACAATTATTGATAGATATTGCCTAGGTTTGGATAGCGCTTCTTCTTGCTGAAAATAGAGTTGCGTTTTCTTTTTTTTTCTTTTTTTTTTTGCCGGTTTTGTTGACTTTTAAGGGACAAAAATTACTGTGCGTGTACTGTGCGTGCACTGTTCACGCACTGTTCAACTTTTCCTTTCTGGCCAATTGCTCTGTTCGGCCTATGTCGCTATGATTCCGACTCTAGTTGATCTCTGAGTTGGACCGCATATTGGAAAGTAGTTGCTACTTATTTCAGTGGGAAAGAAAACAATGTGTGCATGAGAAGCATTGACAAGAGTTGGCACCAAGGAGTAATTGGTCGTTGAAATTCTTCTTGTTCACCAAAAACCCCATTTTACAGTACCTGAAGAGTAATATAATTTGCTTGTAGATTGGTTTTGCTATGTGGCTGCATAGATGTCACATAGAACAAGACAAGATACCATATTACAAATATACTTTTCCCACCAAGGCTTTAGCCCCACAACCACACAATGCATGTATAATAATACGTTCATGTGAGCATGCTAGTGATAGCAACTTTTTTAGTGTCATATATGCATATTTTTCATAATTTTGTTTAGGTTTCAAATCCCCACAATGCATAAACGTGAGGAGAAAGTCTGCTCAAATATTTACTGTCATGTTAACATACGCTCGCATGTGACCATGCTATACTGCTATTGACGACCACAAGTTTGACAGATGCTTCAAACAAAAAAGTAAAGCCAAACCATGCATGGGACACCCAAACAAAATATCAGTTGGATTGCACTACTGCCATTCAAGTCTCTATATTTTTAATACCAATTGCTTTTAGCAATTTTTTACTCGACCATAGTATGAAACTATGACCTTATATGACGTGCTATATCTGAACACCTTCTATAATACATTTCTCCAGATTTTGAGAAAATTTGGAATTTTTTGATGTGGCTGACTATAAATAGTAATTTCATGTGAAAGTGATAATCAGTCACAGCCTGCCAAATAAGATAGTTGTGAAAAAGGATTATGATAAACATTGTAATTTTAGAATAACTCTTAGATTTATGCTGCTAGAAACTAACTTTAATGATAAAATTAATCAGTTTACCTACTTGAAAAACTCAAAAGGAGATTTGAAAGTGATTAACAAATTTTACACAAAGGCACAAATTCTATTTATTAATTGCTGCTTAACTATAGCTTATGCTGGTGTGACCTTATTTAGGAGTAAAATTCACCTCCTTCTTCAAGCATGTTTCTCTAATTTCACGATAGGAAGGTGGCTTAAGGCCAATTCCAAATCTGGATCGAGATCATATCAACCATTCACACAAACTCCAGATTTTTGACATAATTAAAAGGAATGGCACTAGCTAGAGTAGAAGAATCTAGCAATTTGTTGGATCAATTTGTCACATTCTCCTTTTTCAAACATTTGATTCATTGTTGCTTGCTTTGCTTTTGTAACAAACTTATTCATGGAGCCTATGTGGATACCCTTTCCTTTTGATGAATGCAGTTGTTGTACTTAAACTAAATCATCATCATTGCCATCATCCTCTTCTATAGTATTCAATCTCCTTCTCTGAATTTTTTTCTTTTAAGTATCTTCTGACGAATGGGCTTTCAAAATACCCCCACAACGAATAATTTTGCAATAATCAGTTTGACTACTGAAAGAAAATTACAAGGAGGAGATTTGAAAGTAATTAAATTTTACTGGGGTTGTGTAACACATTTTGAATATGCACAAATTCTATTTAATTATTGCCACTAAATATTTGGTAGAAGTGACAACGTTAAGAAGGCATTGGTGGGCCTAGTTGTCTTTCATAGTGAGAACAGACTAATACTGGCAGCGTTGTCTTCTTTGAATAGGAGCAAATTCCAATTTGCTGCTTAACTGTAGCCTATGCTGGTGGTGACCCATTCGGTGGAAATGCCCCTTTGAGAATAGTTGGTTAAACCTATCTTCTTTCATAGTGTGAACAGTGAACAGACTAACAATTATTGATTTGAAAGTAATTAAATTTTACTGGGGTTGTGTAACACATTTTGAATATGCACAAATTCTATTTAATTATTGCCACTAAATATTTGGTAGAAGTGACAACGTTAAGAAGGCATTGGTGGGCCTAGTTGTCTTTCATAGTGGGAACAGACTAATACTGGCAGCGTTGTCTTCTTTGAATAGGAGCAAATTCCAATTTGCTGCTTAACTGTAGCCTATGCTGGTGGTGACCCATTCGGTGGAAATGCCCCTTTGAGAATAGTTGGTTAAACCTATCTTCTTTCATAGTGTGAACAGTGAACAGACTAACAATTATTGATTTGAAAGTAATTAAATTTTACTGGGGTTGTGTAACACATTTTGAATATGCACAAATTCTATTTAATTATTGCCACTAAATATTTGGTAGAAGTGATAACGTTAAGAAGGCATTGGTGGGCCTAGTTGTCTTTCATAGTGGGAACAGACTAATACTGGCAGCGTTGTCTTCTTTGAATAGGAGCAAATTCCAATTTGCTGCTTAACTGTAGCCTATGCTGGTGGTGACCCATTCGGTGGAAATGCCCCTTTGAGAATAGTTGGTTAAACCTATCTTCTTTCATAGTGTGAACAGTGAACAGACTAACAATTATTGATTTGAAAGTAATTAAATTTTACTGGGGTTGTGTAACACATTTTGAATATGCACAAATTCTATTTAATTATTGCCACTAAATATTTGGTAGAAGTGATAACGTTGAGAAGGCATTGGTGGGCCTAGTTGTCTTTCATAGTGGGAACAGACTAATACTGGCAGCGTTGTCTTCTTTGAATAGGAGCAAATTCCAATTTGCTGCTTAACTGTAGCCTATGCTGGTGGTGACCCATTCGGTGGAAATGCCCCTTTGAGAATAGTTGGTTAAACCTATCTTCTTTCATAGTGTGAACAGTGAACAGACTAACAATTATTGATTTGAAAGTAATTAAATTTTACTGGGGTTGTGTAACACATTTTGAATATGCACAAATTCTATTTAATTATTGCCACTAAATATTTGGTAGAAGTGATAACGTTGAGAAGGCATTGGTGGGCCTAGTTGTCTTTCATAGTGGGAACAGACTAATACTGGCAGCGTTGTCTTCTTTGAATAGGAGCAAATTCCAATTTGCCGCTTAACTGTAGCTATGCTGGTGGTGACCCATTCGGTGGAAATGCCCCTTTGAGAATAGTTGGTTAAACCTATCTTCTTTCATAGTGTGAACAGTGAACAGAACTAACAATTATTGATTTTGTAATTTTCAAGGTTATTTTTTCAAAATTTTGACTACTGAGAAATTTTTTCATTTAGACAGTTGTGATGTTACCATTTAGGATCTGTTTTTAATTTGTTTAAAACTGAAAAATTTTTTGCTGAAAGTAATGTAGATAAGGTAAAAGTTAGCTGAAATAGTACAATAGGCACCCATGAATAATACCAAAAATGCAGTAAGACCATGAATAGTAAACAAAATAAACTAAATAGTAAAATAAGTGGGTAAAAATAATTTTTGCCAATCGACACTTGAATTGGTAGGAGTTCACTGAAGCTATAACGAACATAAATATCAATAAGGATGAGCACAAGAAATACCCCTTCAAAGGAACCCTCAATTTCTTCTAATTCGGTTTTTAATCTATGATATCTTTTAGTTTTTTATATGACACTTGGATGCCATGTAATCATTTGATTTTTTTTTTTTTTTATTATGAAACTTTGTCATGTTATTGAATTTGGTGGTATGGAGATTGGAATCTCTTGAACAATAATTTTATTTTGAACGAAGGACAGAATTATTTGCTTTTGTTATTATTACTCGATTTATGGTTGTAACTGAATTTTTTATTACTCTTCCTCCTTCTGTTGATAGTTCATTGGCCTCTCCTCTGGCTGCCTGTCCCATCAGAGGTCGTATCCGTGCTCAAGTGATTCACCCTGATCAATGTAGCCCTGCCCGGGGGTTGCATCCCCATTAATACGGCCAGAAGGGTTAGGTGAACGTATTAAGTGTTGAGGTGACAACTTGTTCTGGGTCTGTCCCCCCTCCCCTACAGTTATCTTTAGTACGCCGAGGACGAGGGGATCCTCGACATGGATCCAAAGAAGAGTTTGCTCCCCAAATTGGCCTTGGGTAGTCATCCTTCCTCGAATTGGGCCATTTGGGCCTGGCTTGGAGTGGGCCGTGGCTGTACGATTTCCTGGCCCCACAAATACTTAAATCATTTTTGAGATAACGGCATATACTCATATATGCAGCAAGTTTTGTGCCCATTAAAATTAACATTCAAATTTAGGTCCCATCATTATAGAAAGCAATAGTAGAAACTTGGCTAGAATTCCCAAATTTTTAAAACATAAAATTAATTAATTAAATTTTTTTTAAGAAAAACCCAAAATCAAGTTTGGATACCCATGGTTAAAATATTTGGGATTCGTGTAACAATCGAGTATAGGTGTTAATGGTAACGGAATCGAGTATTAATGGGTAACATAATCGGGTTGGGTATGGGTATCCCGACCCATACCCGAACACAACATGTATGGGATATCCTGGCCAAAATTGGAATTTAACTATGATCATCAAACAATATGATTAGTAGGTACTGTTTCAAAACTATATATCTTACTAACATCTCGAGTCTAAAGACTCGATTTTGGCCTAGAGCATTCTCATCAAGTGTGCCAAATGCCAAATATTTGGCATTTGGCACACCAAACACCAAAAACAGCCCCTCATGAGATGTGCTAAATGTCTCAAAATTATGAGACATGCTACAGTACGCTCTCAAATATGAGAGCGTACGGACAACAATACTATAATTCTTTTGATTATTTTATTTACTTGTCTCTCTTTCCCCAACACATCTCTCTCCGTCTGCAACAAAGTGCTCTCTCTCTCTCTCCTCTCTGGTCTCCATCTCTCCGTTGCTCCCTATTTCTTTCTCACTTTCATTTTTTTTTATCTCTCTCTCCCTCTCTCTCTCTCTCTCTCTCTCTCTCTCTCTCTCTCTTTTCTTGTCACGAAGAAGAAGGCGATTCTGATCGGAAGCAGAGCTTGCCGATTGAAGCTCGCCAATCTGAACCTCTACTCGCCCAAGGGCAGTCGCCAATCTTTGCTCGTCGTCCTCCACAGTCGCCGATCTTTGCTCGTCGTCCTCCACAACTCTCGCCACCGATGGTTGGTTAAGTTTGGTCCTTGATTGATTTGTTGGGTTGGGGTTTTGTTGAAGATTTTGAGTTTTTTTTTTTTTTTTTTGTTGAGGTTTTTGGATTTGGAATTTGTTGGAGGATCCGGTGATTGTGGTTGTAGTTTGTGGCGGTGATTGTTGTTGTGACGGTGATTGTAGCGGTGGCTGTTGGTTCTGGGTGGTGGCGACTGCCACTGGCTGTGCATTTGTATATTTGCTGGGTTTTAGGTAAATATATTATTTTAATGGGTAGGAAATATTATTTTAATGTATAGAATTGAAGAATAAAACATCTGATAAATGAGATGTTGTAAAATGATGTGGTAAAATGATAAAATAGGTTTTTGGTGTGTCAAAATGACATTTTTTATGAGAGAGCTGATGAGAATGCTCTAAATCGAGTCTCAAGGACTCGGTTTCTATGCTCTGATCACATTTGATTTGTTGCATTTTTTCACATGGTATCCACCTGGAAATCAAGTCTCTAAGACTCAATTTATATCTCAAGCCCAAAAAAAAAAAAATAAAAAAAAAAACACCAAGCTTGAAAGAAAACCAATTTCCCAGGTTTTCTCAACCACCAAATAGAGCATCAGAACCAACCCACACTATAGAGATCTCAAAATTATCATCAACCCCAAAACCCAAGCCACAAGAAAACTGAAAACCCATCCAGAAGCCACAAATCTCAACCGCACCCCACCACCACCAACAATCTACCGATATCACTTGTCAAAGAACAACTTTAGATCTTTCTGGGTTTGGGAAATTTTTGGGCTTTAGGTTATTTCATACGATGGTAGTGGGATTTTGCTCATTAAAAAAAAACAACTCCAAGATCTTCAATTTACGTTACTGAAGAATTTGTATTGGCTCTATAAAAAGAAATTGAAGAAGGAACTGTGCATTGATTTGTGCTGTACAACTTGCTAGCACTAATAATTTTTGAATAATATATATATATATATATATATTTTACTGAAAATGTAGAATTTGAATTAAAATAATGAAATAAAATTACAAAGGTGTAAGTAAGGGTCCTAATGTGCTCTAGGGCTATACATACTAGCCTGACACCTAGGACAAAGAAAAAAAATAAAAAAAAGAATATCATCATCACACCCATCCCTTCAAACAGCTAATGTGTCCATTGATTTGCCACTAATGTTTGATATTCATGCAAAAATGACATAGCCTCGCGAAGGATAGCTTCAAGTCTAGGCTAGAAGTCCTTAAATGTAAAGTGTTTTGTTTTGTTTGCTAGCACGTATAAATCAATGCTTAAAGCGTCGGCTTATAAATCGAGTCTTAGAGACTCGATTTTCAGGTGGACGCCACATCAGAAGTGATCAGACCATGGAAACCAAGTCTTTGAGACTCAAGATTTTAGTAATATATATTAGGGAGGAATATATATATATATATATATATATTTTTTTTTTTTTTTATGAATGTGTTAAGCAAATTGATTTGGATGGTAAGAAAGGTTTAGGGCAAAGGCATTGTCATACTAGTGATGAATGGGAAAAGGCAAAAAAAAAATTAAAAAGTTATAGGCTATTTTTTATGATGCTACTTTGGTCTTTTCTGGCACAAAATTTCCAACAACCAACTTATATTTTCTACAAGTTCTCATTGTTTAGTTTACCTTAAAGAAAGAATGTGTCAGTGAGGAAGAGTATATGAGAAAAATGGCAGATCAATTACTTGTAAAATTTGAGAAGTATTGGCTAGAGTTTAGTGTTGTGTTGGCCATAGCAGTAGTCTTGGACCCCAGGTATAAGCTTCCTTTTATAAATTAGTGATATTAGAAGCTTTATGGGTATGCTAGTTCACACTAATATTTAAAGGTTTGTGAAAAATTATTTGCTCTCTTTGGAGAATATGTAGGTAAATCCTGCACCTTCAACATCTTCTAGAAGGTCTGGTTAAGCTACTCAAGAAATTAAAGAACAATATGCGCTAATTAATGAGGGATCTTTGTTTATGAGGCATTTTTTTTTTCTTCATATTATGCTATTTATATTTAACTAAGATTGACATCAATTATGTTATTTTTATATGTAGGAATTTAATTATTTTCACAGTATAAATATGGTTAGGCAAATACAAAAAACTCAAAATTAAATCTCTACTTGTACAAACCAAGAGTAGCTAGGAATGCAAAACTAGACATACTTGCTTTTTGGAAAGGAAATGAATTTCAGTATCCGAAACTTGTTGCTATCTCTCATGATGATGTCTCACGATGTTTTGAGCATTCATGTTTTTACTGTTGCTTCAGAATGTACCTTTAGTGTTGGGGGATAAGTCATTAATCGATTCAAGAGTGCACTTAAACATGATGTTTTGGAGGCTTTTATTTTTAGCATAAATGGGTTGTATGCAGATGTAGGTAATATATTTTTTATTTACATGTTGGTTGTATGAGCTTTAATATTTTTTATTTATAATGTTTTGATAAGTTTTTAATGTTTCATTAAATTATTATTATTATTATTTTTTTTTTTTATGTAGAACTTGCACAATCACAATTGGAAGAGTTCACTGAAGATATAAATGAACATGAATATCAATAAGGATGAGCATAAGGAAGACCCCTTTAAAGGAATCCTAAATCTCTTCTAATTCAATTTCTTAATCTATGATATCTTCTAGTTTTCGATATGGCACTTGGATGGTTGGACTTAGATTTTTCCATCGTTGATATATTGACACGTCATGTAATCATTTTGGTTGTTGAGTCTTTTAATGTGTGATGTCTTTTAGTTTTTTGTATGATACTTATGTCACGTAATCATTTTGATTTTTTTTTAATTGAACTTTGAAATATTATTGAATTTGGTGGTATGGAGGTTGGAATCTCTTGGACCAGTAATTTTATTTTGAATGAAGGAAAGAATTATTTGCTTTTGTTATTATTACTAGATTTATGGTTGTAACTGAATTTTTATTACTTGATTTATGGTTGTATTATAATTTTAGATATATGGGAATTGATAACAGGTTATTTGGATAAGGTATGACCTATTAATCCAACAAGTTATTCGGGTTAACAACAACCTATTAATCAAACCAGTTATTAAATGGGTCATTTGGGTCAACCCTAACATGATCTGCTAATTAAACAGGTTATACATGTTGTATCAGGTTACCCATTTAATAAACAGATTGTGTTAAGGTTGAGGAATCTGACTTTTTTAATAAACTGGTCAAGTTTGTGTTGACCCATATAAAATAATGTGATAGATCGCACCCCCGGCCCTGTTTTAGTATTGGGACAAACCCACGTGAATGGATGGAATCGTGTTATTGCTTCTTAGAATGGAGGTTCAACTAATTATATTTTTCCATTAAGGGTTTTAGAATGGAGTCACCACTTAATTATTAGAATAAATTAAAAAACCAAAATTGAAAAAAATCATCATTTTATTGATTTGAGAATGATTATAGGAAATTACATAGCTTTAGTCCTAGACACAATCTAAGATAAAGTACATTGTTTTGTTTCCTATTTACAATCTAGAGATTGAAAATTACATGGATAAGTACTTGGTCTACTAACCCTTGATTTAAGTTCGAATGTTATGTTACAAGGTGGGAAGATGTTAGGCACTCACCTTGCCCGGTGAAATCGGTCTTCTTGACTATGGTGGCCAACATTTATATCATATCATCCAAATCACTCAATTGTATGTTGAATTTTAATGTGTGTAAATGTGATAAACCCTAATTCAATTTATTAATCATTGCATTTGAATTGAAAAATAAATTCTAGTGCATGTGTGTGAATGGTGGTATTCTAGATTCAAGGATTTGAGAGAATTATGAAACTAACATGTTTTTCACATTCTGGATGTGGATTTAAGATCAAAACTAGCTTAATGCATGAACATGTGATGAACAACCAAGAACATGTGATGAACAACCAAGAACATGTGAAGAACGCATATGAAAATTTAAGAACATTCAAACATATTCAAAGAATTTAAATAATCACTAGCATGAATTAATCTTAAATTCTCATTATAGCAATTAAAAAAAAAAGGTTAGGGAAAGGGATTATACTTGCATGCAAGTTCCACATGGTGGAGGAGGAGGCCCTAGGTAGTGGTCTTGAAGGTGAAGTAGAAAAGAAGAATTAGGAGAGAGAGAGAAAGAGAGTGAGTCTTAGGAAGACCAAGATATGACAAGACTACTCTACTTTACTAGAACTCAAAAGGGGAGAAGAAATGGTGTTTTTATGTGCTTTGTAATGGAGGAGATGTGGGGTTTATATGGTATTGGTTTGGGGTTTGTGTTTCTCTTAATGATACAACCAGTTTTTTTACTACATGTTTGGCTTCTTTTAATTGATCAAGATGTCATTAGGATTGAATTTTTTTGTTGTTGTTTTTGTTTGACAAGTGAATGATAATTGATTGGACAAAGGCAATGTGGTTGGTTCTAATATGTGTCTAAATGAACTAGGGTTTTGTAAGCTACAAATATGATCCTTGGACTCTAGATAGTAGTTTTTATTTTGGTTCTTGGAAATTGTTAAGGACATATTTCATGTAATTGGCTAATTCTTTGACAAAATGCATTTTACTTGTAATTGGATAGATTTAGGATGAGTTTAGTACTTCAAGAAACATGTTGTTCAAGCCAAGTATTAAAGCCGTGAAGATTAGACCAAGAAATAAGTGAAAAAAAGCTATTAATTAAAGCTCGAAAAAAACTCGACAGAAACAGTATTTATCAAAACTTAATGAAGAAAGCTCGACAGAAGCTGAATCTGTCGAGATCTATGAAATCAGAATTTCCAAATCTGATTTTCAGCTCATGCTGACATGTATGTGTAGGGTTTCTTTCCTCACAACCCTAGACATATATAGGACTTATTTTAAAGGCTCATATATGGAAAACACATGTTTTGAGTGACTTAGTGCCTTATTCTTTCTGAAAGAAGCTACTGTGTCTTTGCGCTTTAGGATTTTGTAACCAATTGCTTCTTAATCTTCATTGTTGATGAAGTGAAGAACTTTGTAGTCAACAATTTTCTTCAAGTTGGTGAGTTAGTAATGTACTGGGATCCGTGCATCATTAGTTAGTCATGTATTGGGATTCGTGCAAAATGGTGATGTTCATATATTGAAGAGTATAGAGGGTCTGAAGCAGTAGAAGGTTTCTGCTGTAAGTTTATCTGTGGGAATTGTAGAGTCTGGGGACAAAGGTTTTGTACTAGATCTGAAACTTCTCTTTACTATAGTGAATTGCTTTTCGGGAAGGTTTCCCCCTAGATTTTTTACTATAAAACTAGTTTGTTTTATTGGTTTTCTTGGGTCATTATATCTTGTCTTATTTACTTTTCCGCTATGCATGATATTGATGTTTGCTTATTTGTTTTAAAAAGGTTTATTCATAATAAATTTAATTAACAACTTAGTTTTAAAACTTGTTAATTCTATCAATCGGGATCAAAATTTCCCAACAGAAACCTTAACAATTAATCCTTAAATCATTTTTGAGATAAGGTCATATATTCATATATATGCAACAAGTTTTGTACCCTTTAAAATTAACATTCAAATTTAGGCTCCATCATTTTAGAAAGCAATAGCAGAAACTTGACTAGAATTCCCAAATATTTAAAACATAATTTTTTATTTTTTTTTAATAAAAAAAACCCCAAAAATCAGGTTTAGGTACCTATGGATAAAATATTTGGGATTCGTATAACAATTGAGTATGGTTGCTTATTAGTAAGAGAATTAAATATTTATAGTATGGGTAACATAATCATGTCAGGTATAGGCATACCCGACCCATACCCAACACAACATGTATGGAGATATCCTTCTTTCACTTTCACCTAAAATTGTGGGGCAGAAAAGTAATATTTTAAGTCAAATCCATGGCAACGTTATTGTTGTTCATTGTGATAACTAAACCAATAAGAAGATTAGGCGTCAAAAATCCCAAAACTAGTTTCGTCGCTAAAGACGAAAGCATTCGTCGCTATAGGTTTCTCTTACTCTATTCTCTCATAGCCCCTTAGTCCCTCACCCTGTCGCATTGAGTTTCACCCATCTCGCTATCGCCGTCTCCGATCGGAAAGCTCTCTCTCTTGTCATCGTTTACTGCCTTAGCTCCCTCGTCTCTCTAATTTCACGGTGAGTCCATTGTAAGGTTTGTGATTTTTTATATTTGGTAAATCATTGCACTATTGACTGATTTAGGATTTCTAATCTTTGTTTGTGGGTTTTATTTATTTATTTTTTCTCAACAAAAAATACAATTGGCCTAATAGGTTGGGTTTTCAAACTTTGTTTGTGAATGTAATTTTGAACTTTTTGTCCTCACAAATAGAATGGATGAAGATGATAGTTTAGTTGACAAGGACTTCCCCTCTTTTCCAAACCCCCCAAATGCTCTAAACCAACCCTACAACAACCACCACCACCCAAATATCAAAAATCGACAAACCTTAACCATAATTCTACCACCACCACCACATTTGCCTGCATCCCAAATATCAAAAATCATTGCTGGCCCGCGATGTGCTCTGTCTTGTACAGATTGGCAGTGGCAAGACTGCTGCATTTGCATTGCCTATCTTGGACCACCTCACTGAAGAGTGAAGACCCCTTTTAAGTATTTATCATATATAATAGGCTTCTATATGATTTCGATTCTTAGGAAAAAGTTTTCTCATGCAAATTTATGGTCCGTTTGGATTGAGGGGGGGGGGGGGGGGGGGGGGGGGTGGGGGGGGGAGGGGAGGGAGAGTAAAGTATAGTAGATTTAGCACAAAATTTGCTTATTTTTAGCCAACTCTACTCTACTCTACTCCCCCTCCTTCCCCCCTCCATCCAAACAGGCCATTAGTTTTTAGTATACTGATATTGTCTGATATCTGCTGTGAGTTGCGTCCATAGTCTCTCTAATGCAATGAAGTGAACCATTTCCACTTGCCATGCAAATAGAGAACCTTTTCAGAAGATATCAGCAACAATAACTAAATCAACAATGCTTTATGTTTGTGCCTTCTACACTAAATCCACCTAAAACTCAGCTCCTGCTTTTATTTGGTTGGAGAACTAGTTAAACAATTACTTTTAAGAGCACTAGCATCAATCTCAACAAGCCAAATTTTAACAACAAATATAGCTAAACTCACCCAGAACTGGTTTGCATTAGGCTCTATAGCCCTTAGACAAAATGTCATTAGTAACTCAATACTTCTATTGAGTTATTGTTCATCAACAGACCACCACAAATGACTTTATATTCTTTCTCTCTCTCCCTTTCTCTGCATCTCAAAATTCTCACTCTATCTCTCCTTCTCCCACCGATTGTCTCTATCCCTTTGGCAGAGAATGAGAACTTCTTTTCCAGGTCAAAGCCCCTCGCACTCACCAATCTTCTCCTCAAGCTTCTCTTCAAGGCTCCATCATCCAGTGCTTGAAAACTTATATTTGATCTTCAAATGCGATGATGATGCTAGATTCGATGCTCACCTCTACTTCTCGATCTCTCTCAGGAGATTTTTTCTTTATTTTCCATTTCATTTCTCGATAATTGGTTTTGTGTGTATGGGTGGCTGATTTGGGAATCTCTAATCACCTTGTTGTTGTTGTTGGCTGTGTGTTCTTTAAATTGGGGAGTGAATATTGAGGAAGATTTGTGAATTGATATGTGAATTTGGGAGTGAATATTGGGGAAGATTTTGACCAAAAATGGTGAAGAGTGGAAGAGATTGGAGAGAGAAGAAATAATATTTATATAAATAGAGAAATAAGTATTGAGCTTGATGAAGGTCTTTGTAAGATAAGTTTGCTAAAATAGCAAAAGTGAGGTTTTATAAATAAATAAAAAAAAATACTTGATTTGGCTAAATCTGTGTTGAGATTGGTGTGAATGTTCTTATACATCATCTAATTGGCTATTTTGTATTGAAATTATGTTTGACATGGAACCTTGTTCTAAATGTAAACGATTAAATGAATTTATGTCCTGAAGGATTTTAGTGCTTTATAATTTGGGAATAGCTTAATGTTTGCCAAGACTAGATAAGGCCTCCTTACCTAGTACTTACCTAGTCACCTTCCCTGAGGGAAACACAATACAAGAAGATATAAAGAAAGGGGTAAGAAATGAAGGGAGGGAAAAATTTGGCCTCCTGTACCTTGTAAGTTTGGCCTATAGAAAACAGATTTTTTTTTTTCTTTTCAAAATAACACTAAAACTCAAACAATTTCATTAGTTAACACATTTTTAAAACTATTTAGCAAACTAATATCTCGAGTTCAATATACTCGATTTTGTTGTGATAAATCGAGTACATTGAACTTGAGTTGCATGCGTGGAAATCAAGCATTACAGACTCGAGTTCCATAAAGAGATCAAACGAAGCCGAAAAAACCCAAACTACATAAAGAAGAAAGGAAGAAAAAGTGAAAAACAAACCAAAATGAAGAAACCCAGAAACCTAGACTAACGAAGAAGAAAAACGAACAAGAACCCAGACTAATGAAGAAGGAAAACAAACAAGAAGAAACATGAAGAATCTCAAAACAAGTAAGTAATAAGTGGATTCTCCCTTAACCCAAACCGTTCGACTCATATTGAACCCAGACAGCGACGACAAGGTTCTAGGAGTGGCAGCGGCGATGGCGGTGACAACGAAGCTCCAGGCAAAGGTTTTCCTTTAATTTGTTGCTTTCTTGTCTGGCTCTTTTGGGTTCGTTGTTTTTTGTTTGGGTATTGGGTTTGTTGTTTTTCTTGTCTGGGTTTGATGATGTTTGTTATTCGTCACTTTCAGGGAAATGGAGTCTAAGTGACTCGAGTTTCGTGGAATTCGAGTTCTTCGCACTCAATTTAGTACAACAAAATCGAGTCCCTTCCACTCGTGATGTTAGTTTGTTAAATTGTTTTGAAAACATGCTAACTAATGAAATTGTTTGAGATTTAGTGTTATTTTGAAAAGTTTTTTTTTTTTTTTTTAAGGCTATAGAAAACTCATCTTGCTTTGCTTCGGCCCACCTCGTCTATTAATAACTAGCTGTATTATATTATTTCTGCTACCAATAATTCCATGACTTTTTTTATGATATATGTGTTGGCTAGTCAACTATTGCTTGAACTTCCAGTTAGGTCAAGTTTGATTGCAAAAACATTGTGTCAAATTAGAGGTTTGTCACTGGTATATTCAATTTAGGATTGGCTAATTCTGATTCAACTCTGAATAATATTAGCTATTTTTGCACTCATGGTTTTTATTACAACTTACTTTATTCTTTTTTCCCAAACTGCTTCCTCATTAGGGTGTGCTCTTGAATTTCTTACTTGTTCTCAGCAAGGAAATTATTCAAACTATCATAACCAAACCTTCTTATGTCAGAGTATAATATGATTACTGCCTTAAATCTTTTGTCAAGATACAAAGTTGTTCACGGTTAAATTCTAGTTTTGTGTGTGTGTGTGTGTGTGTGTGTGTTTTGCAATGTTGAAGGTGTGACTGCAAAGGACGCGGACCCTTTTCTGTAGTTTTCTTTTTCTTCTTCATTAAAATCTTTTATTCATAAAAAAATAGGTGGGAGTTGATAAATGAAAATATTGGGTGTTTTGAGCATTGAGGAATGTCGACTTTTGTGTGTTCTTTTCTCCCTTTCTCTTCCATCTTTTCTTCTTCTTCTTCTTCTCTTTCTTGTGATAATGACTATTCACAAGTATTGTTCATATAGCCCCTAAATGTCATAAAATTCTCTCTTTGCTTCTTCCTTACAACACCAAATAAAGCCCTTTCTTTTTTTCCTATCAACACCCTAAAATCCCACATACTTTTCTTTTTCCAACTCTTGTACGAGTATTGCTGCAGGACAGCTGGCCCAAGAATAATTAATTAACAGATTTTCACTGATAATTTGCACACTATATATCTTAGCTAGTGAAGACCCTCATGGGTATATGAGACCAGTTCTAATTTGTTTTGAATGTTTATTATATGCAGAATGATGTTAATCTCATTCATGAAATAGAAGCTATATTGGAAAACAGTTGAAAGCATTTGAATGTAAAGAGAATGAGGTGCTTTCTGATATTACAAAGGTAAGATCTCTCAGAATGATTTTGGTTATATTACTAGATTAATAACAGGATTGTCACGTTAAAAATTCATTGCTACTCTTTCTAAGTGGTTTGGTATAGCTTATTTTCATTGTTTAATCTTGCTTAAATAATAAGCTAGGAAAAAATATAATTGTACCTAGAAAAAGTGAGGCTTTAAAAAGCTATACATAAGCTTATCACAAAAAACAAATAAACAAACAAAAACAGCTAGGCCAAACCAAGATCTTTTTATAAGTGACTTTTATGTGATGCGATTTTCTCTTATGCTACTCCAAAAAGAAGTCTCATTAGTAATAAGCTTTACAATTTGAAGAGTTTGCAATATCTGAGAAATTGTAGTTCTTCCAATTTATGCTAATCTCACTTCTCTAGTTTTCATCCATTATCGTTACAAATGAATAGGTGATGGATGTCATAAGAAATTTCATTTGGAACTTGGTCCCATTATGTTTAATTTAGAAATAAGAAAGGGTAAATATGGTATTTGAATTTATTTTAGGATGATTTTTGACTTATTTGGAAGGGAAAAATATAAAGTAGGTATTTATAATTCTTCTAATAAGTGAAATACAATGCATTGATCCCCCTAGGAGAACATACATTGTTTGATGTGCATGGGAGGGGTTAATGACTAAAAAGTAGGGATAGCATGGGGAAGCATGCATTACTGGTCATGTAAAGTATAAAAGTAGGCCTTGTTCTTCTTTTAAAAATAATGCAATCCTTATTAGCCCTTTCACTGGAGTAAGTAGGGGTTTCGAGGTAGGAGGGTACCCGTGCATTGGATTAAGTAGGGGTTTCGAGTTAGGAGGGTACCCGTGCATTGGATTAAGTAGGGGTTTTGAGGTATGAAGGAGGATATTACTTGCTTTTATGTCCCCTAATTCAGTCCATTTTCCATTGAAAATTATTTGGAGATTTATGATGTCTCCTAGGGTTGCCTTCTTCTCTTGGAGTGCTGCGTTGGGGAGGATTTTTACTACAGATATTAATTTTATGGAAGAGAGGTATCAGCATGATTGATTGGTGCATCATGGGTAAAGAGAATGGGGAAAATGTGGATCATCTGCTTTTACATTGTCCTATGGCTTCTAAGATACGATCCTTTGTTTTTTGTTAGTTTGATATCCATTGGGTTATGTCACTACTGGTTATGGATCTGCTAGCCTCGTGACAAGGCAGTTTTGGTCGACACCCTAATGTTGCAATTTGGAAGATTGTGCCACATTGCCTAATATGGTACATTTAGCAGGAGAGAAATGCTAGAATTTTTGAGGGTTGTGAGTGATCTATCATTGAGCTGAAATCTTTTTTCCTTTTTTCTTTGCTTGATTGGGATAGAGCTCTTCAAGTCTTCTTTTGTGATTCTTTCTCAGATTTGTTAGTTAGAGCTATATTCATTGAGATGTTGATGTGTATACCTGGAAGCTTTGCTGATTTAATAAAGATTGTTACTTATCAAAAAAAAAAATCACTGTTCAAAAACCTCATTGGTTAAACAATTGAATTCAATATCATTACCAGGAATTCTGGCAAGTACATACAATCTTTAAGATAATTAAACACTAGTAGTGTGCCACAACTTTTATATTAATCTAGTTTGTCCTTTATTTCCAATGATAAGAACGTTTACGTTGCTTTTCCCTTACACTTTTTTTTTTTTTTTTTTGATGGTTAATTTATAATTCTTTTAATAAGTACAATGCATTGATCCCCTAGGAGAATATACATTGCTAGATGTGCATGAGTGGGGTTAATGACTAAAAAGTAGGGATAGCATGGGGAAGCACGCAATACTGGTCATGTAAAGTATAAAAGTAGTCCTTTCTCCCATCAAAAAAAAAAGTAGTCCTTGTTCTTCTTTTAAAAATAATGCAATCCTTATTAGCCCTTTCATTGGAGTAAGAAGGCCTGACCCGTACCCTTTCATTGGAGTAAGTAGGGGTTTTGTCACTTTGTGGTAGGAGGGTACCCTTGCATTGGATTAAGTAGGGGTTTTGCGGTACGTAGGAGGATATTGCTGGCTTTTATGACTCCTAATTCAGTCCATTTTCCATTGAAAATTATTTGGAGATTTAAGATGCCTCCTAGGGTCTCCTTCTTCTCTTGGAGTTCTGCGTTGGGGAGGATTTTTACTACAGATATTAATTTTATGGAAGAGAGGTATCAGCATGATTGATTGGTGCATCATGTGTAAACAGAATGGGAAAAATGTGGATCATCTGCCTTTATATTGTACTTGGCTTCTGAGATTGGGTCCTTAGGTTTTTTGTTTGTTTGCTATCCATTGGGTTATGCCACTACTGGTTATGGATCTTTTAGCCTCATGACAAGGCAGTTTTGGTCGACACCCTAATGCTGCAATTTGGAAGATAGTGCCACATTGCCTAATATGGTATATTTGGCGGGAGAGAAATACTAGAAGTTTTGAGGGTTGTGAGTGATCTATCATTGAGCTTAAATCTTTTTTCTTTTTTTCTTTGCTGGATTGGGCTAGAGCTCTTCAAGCCTTCTCTTGTAATTCTTTCTCAGATTTGTTAGTTAGAGCTATATTTGTTAAGATGTTGATGTGTATACCTGGAAGTTTGCCGATTTAATAAAGATTGTTACTTATGAAAAAAAAAATTCACTTTTCAAAAACCTCATTGATTAAACAATTGAATTCCATATCATTACCAGGAATTCTGGCAAGTGCATACAATCTTTAAGATAATTAAACACTAGTAGTGTGCCACAACTTTTATATTAATCTAATTTGTCCTTTATTTCCAATGGTAAGAATGTTTGCCTTGCTTTTCCCTTACTCTTACACACCACCAGAATCTATCAATGTTTACCAACATGTATAAATCAAATCCTGAAATGTAAATCTTTTCAATGCTGAATTTTTCTGAAACCTTAAGCCCAAAATTGTCATAAGAATGGTTCAACAAAGAGTTTTTTGAGAAAACTTATGGTTTTTGATTTAGACTGATGAAAATAGATGCTTATTCTCTAATGATTTTATTAAGATGCTATTATTTTTAGCTTTACTCATTATTTCAGATTAGTGGCATGCATCAAATATGTCACCATGTCTAAGATAATAAGATCTTATTAGTTTTTCTTTCTTGTGTTAGAGTTATATTTGTTTGGAAAAAATCAAACAGGTAGAGATCTCATTCCAGCCTACTTATGTATGATCTACAGCTACTTTAATATGCAGGTTTACAAGGCTAAACGCGTGGCAATGATGAAGATGATGGATGATGGCTTTGATGAAAAAGCAAAAGAATGCAAGAAACAAAAATTAAAAACTCTAGCAGAGAAAGGATCGTTGAAGAAGAGGAGTAAAAAGAGAAAAAGAGAAAAATCTGCTAAAGAAATAGGTTGAAAATTGTAGTTTCACCTTTGTATTTCTTATCGGTGAGTGGCAGCTTATTCGGATGTGAGTAATAGATGAGTTTTATATTTGCCCCCTCATTTTGAAAATGTCAGTCTATTACATTTTTCTTTGTAGAACGTTAGTTCAATTTTGATTCTGACCAGAAAATGAATTTTATTATCTATATATATTTTTTTTAGTAAGAGTTTTAAGTAGAAGTTCCTTTTTTTTTCTTTTTTTCTTTTTTTGAGATGAACAAACAAATCGTGGATAAATTTGTAGTCTTACACACTAAATGAATATATTGCAAAGTTGTAATTTACAACTATGTATTTTTTATTGACTTTTATTCCGTACCAAGTTTGAATGTAATTTTATTCAATCTTTTGTACCATGTATTTATTATGGGATTTAATTGTAAGGGTTGTGTGTTAGAGAGAGAGAGTGTGAAGACTCAAGCAATTGAAGACAAACGATTTCTCGCGGGTAGCTCGCTACTAAGCATCCCACGAAGTGATATATATGCCCTACACATAACTGGAATGCGAAAAGTCAGTACAGTAGGAGACAGCTATGTTTCGCAAGTATCTCGCGAGTAAGGCCTTCCCGCGAAACACTCGCGAAACATTCTGTTTTGCCAAATTGTGCTATCTGATACACACTTTCTGTACCCAATACTATATATACCCACATTGCTCACAAATGTTGTGGAGTGCTTTTGAAAGAAAACCCTAACTACAAACCTTGAAACTTAGAGATTATTATACCCACATTTCTCTACACAATTGCTTGTGAATTTTCCTTAACTCCTACCTCTCCATTTTCATACCATTGAGAGATTAATAGTTCAAACACTTACCATACTCTTTCAGAGTGTCAAGTGAAGTTTTGGTACCGCTAGGAAATATTGGAAGAAGCCAACGATGGCAAATGCAACATAGAGTTTGTTGTAGGATCCGAAGAGCTAGACAAGACACGGTTCCGAGAAGTCTTATTAGAGTAGGAGCTTAAAGGGCTTAGGTACATCGAGTAGATTACGCTTGAAAGGTCTCTTACTAACCCATGTATCCCAATTAATTGTCTAGTAGATCGATTACTGCTTGGAGGGCAGCGGAGAGGGTTTTCGCCAAGTTCTTTGATTTCCTCTTCGATAACACATCGGTGTGTTATCTTGTATTTGCATATCTCTTCTTTACTTTTTTACATTCTATTTTACTGTTGTGTTGTCTTGTTTATGAATTAGAGTAGTTTGTTTGTTTATCTATTTGCATTTACACTATTTCGCACTTAGTATTGAGTTAGTATAAAATTTATCGAGCCGTAACTTTATATATATATATATATATATCAATTTATATTAATCTTCTAGTAGTAATTGGGTTTTGGTAGCAAATCGGTATTAAATAGTGAGAGGAATCGAACCAAGCCTTTCTCTATTAACATTTCTTTATTTCTTAAGGGCTCTTGGGCGCATTTCACCATAGGTTTTCAAAGAACCATTGAAGTTATCCACATAATACCAAGTGTTCGCCAATTTGTTGGGTAAGTGTCACTGTCATGTCATTTTTTTATTCTATACCAGTCACATCAAATTATTGGGATAGAGAAACATCTTAACTGAGCAAACTTAAAGCACCCTATTTACTCATTCCCCGTTAACATTATTAGAGGCAGAAATTGTGGGTGCACAATTAGATGTCATTTTCTGATTATGGACCCTTCATTTCTATGTCAGTAATTAGATAAGCTCTGTTATGCATGTGATTTCATATTTCAATGTGAAGTTTTTTTTTTGAGAAATAGCTGGAATAGCTGTGAACTTGGAAACTAAAATTCATAGAAATAGCTGGAATATTCATACTAATTGTGTACAAATACAACTTTTTTTCCACTTTCTTCATACTTTTTTTTTCTTCATACTTGATTGGGTACAATTAGAATCTTTCAAATCACAATAATAGGGAGGGTGACCTTTGCGCACCACTATATTTGTCGATTTTCTCTTACTTTCTTTCCTTTTTCTTTTTTTTCACTTCCTTTGGTGGAAATCAAAGATGGGCTGAAAAGAATGCAAGTAGGCCCACCAGAGGAGCATTGATGTAAGTTGTGGGCTCGGACTCTTGAAAGTAAGGCCTTGAGTCTGGAAAGTAGTCTGAGCTATTAGGCCCACCCACCACTGCTCCAACTAGCAAATTGGGATTGGGATTTGGACTTAAGAAATACCGTGACCCCGCTTTGCAAGCAATGTGGGCCGGGTGGGCCAACACCGATGGTAATGAGCTCCCCCTATGGTGTATCCTTTGTGGGTAACGTGCTCCATATCCAACCATGTACGACATTCCCAATGGATTATCTCCAAGAATGTAGTCCACCTGTTAGCAATTGTGTCCCACATCAAATGAAGAAAAATATCACTAAATCGTGTGAATCGACCTAATGATCGAACAGCTTTTTCGATCTTAAGGATTTGGCTTTGCACCTAAGGCTTCAATGCACTCAACACGATACAATACGTACTAAGAAAAGAAAATAATGAGTTTATATGAAAGTAACAATGAAATTAATTGTAGTTTTAAAACTACTCTATTTCAAAATTATTCGTGTATCTTCGTCGTGTCGCATCGAGGGCATGGAAGCTCTAACCAAATCTGAAAACCATCCAAATCCAATAGACGGTGCATTAATTCAACCATCCAAATCCATAGAAGCGCTAGCCGTTGGATTTGTCTGATCTAAATATAGTAGGGCGCACATATCCAAACATACCAGACAATAGAATGAATTTTTACCTGACGTTTAGCCAGTCGTTTGAGCAGAGCTGGGGAGGCTGTGGTCTCTCCACATGGCACAACCTTATTGGCGTGGCTTAGATAATTGGAATAAGTAAGAAGCAGGAAAGACAGTGACGTTACATGCTGCATGTTACTTCCTCCAGCCTTGAAGATCAGCCCACCTTTTATCAAAATTATAAGGAATAAAATGAATGAAAATATCATCCAATTATTTTGCAATTGCATTCCAATTTCAATTAGCCGCAAAAAGGCATTACAAGGACTCAAAAAAAAAAAAAAACACATGTAGAGCACTCATAATAGCTAGACAGTTTTCTCAAAAAAAAAAAAAAATAATAGCTAGACAGTCTGTCCAAATTAACCATAGCCCAAGACTTTGGTATAGGGGGGCACATTAATATTCTCTTGGAATAGTGATAGTGTAATGTGACAAACTTGATCATGTGATTTTCAACACAATGATTGGTTGTGATTGAGCTGTCATCATTTAAAATGAACTTTAATTTTTATATTACAAGATTGGTTTAAAAGGGAAAAACGATGAGAAAGAAAAATACCTGGAGAATATTGGACTTGAGGATGAGAATTTCCAGGCAATAAAGAACATATAAACCCATCAGCATTGTGCTGGAAAGACGAGAAATACTCTGCTCTTCCTCTCAACACTTCCTGTTGTAAAGTTATGAAGAAGGAGTTAAGGACAAGCTAACTATTTTGTCTCATACATTAGTTTTTAATTGCAAAGCCCAATAAACCCGTTTATGCACGGTGACAGTCTTTTATATTTTTTTTCCTGGAAAAATAAAAAATTAAAATGTTTGCGTTCATGCACTGAAAGGAGCAGATAGGAGATATTAATTAAGTAGAAAAATTGACAAAATTCCCTAAACTTCTATTTGAGTAATTCTTACATGCTCTAAAAGCAATGTCCTCTCCTCTCATATGATGGATACCCCTTATAATGAGACTCACATGTGAGGCTCATCCCTTACTCTCAGACCACCCAAATTTTTTCACTTCTATTGGATGATAGTGAAAAGCTCTAAACAAGAAGTCGCAATCACTTTTTTTTTTTTTCATTTAAGAAAAAAGTTATCATATGAAATAAAGGCTCAGCTCAGTATGGTATGACCATGAACCCATCGTCCCCTCCTTTATGCACATGCATGCAGCAGCAACTTCTGATTACTGGACCCACACAAGCGACAAATCTAAGGATGAGTTCTATGGAATTAGAGCCCAACCTCACCCTGGCCCTGCCAACTTTGGTTTTGATTGAAAGGACAACACACTCTACCCAAAAGAACAGTGGATAAACCTTTAAAAAAAAAAAAAAAAAAAAAAAGAACAGTGGATAAACAAAGACAACCCCCCTATGATTTCTTTAGTCTGCAAGACCCTTCCCATTGGGGCACATTAATATTCTCTTGGAATAGTGATAGTGTAATGTGACAAACTTGATCATGTGATTTTCAACACAATGATTGGTTGTGATTGAGCTGTCATCATTTAAAATGAACTTTAATTTTTATATTACAAGATTGGTTTAAAAGGGAAAAACGATGAGAAAGAAAAATACCTGGAGAATATTGGACTTGAGGATGAGAATTTCCAGGCAATAAAGAACATATAAACCCATCAGCATTGTGCTGGAAAGACGAGAAATACTCTGCTCTTCCTCTCAACACTTCCTGTTGTAAAGTTATGAAGAAGGAGTTAAGGACAAGCTAACTATTTTGTCTCATACATTAGTTTTTAATTGCAAAGCCCAATAAACCCGTTTATGCACGGTGACAGTCTTTTATATTTTTTTTCCTGGAAAAATAAAAAATTAAAATGTTTGCGTTCATGCACTGAAAGGAGCAGATAGGAGATATTAATTAAGTAGAAAAATTGACAAAATTCCCTAAACTTCTATTTGAGTAATTCTTACATGCTCTAAAAGCAATGTCCTCTCCTCTCATATGATGGATACCCCTTATAATGAGACTCACATGTGAGGCTCATCCCTTACTCTCAGACCACCCAAATTTTTTCACTTCTATTGGATGATAGTGAAAAGCTCTAAACAAGAAGTCGCAATCACTTTTTTTTTTTTTTCATTTAAGAAAAAAGTTATCATATGAAATAAAGGCTCAGCTCAGTATGGTATGACCATGAACCCATCGTCCCCTCCTTTATGCACATGCATGCAGCAGCAACTTCTGATTACTGGACCCACACAAGCGACAAATCTAAGGATGAGTTCTATGGAATTAGAGCCCAACCTCACCCTGGCCCTGCCAACTTTGGTTTTGATTGAAAGGACAACACACTCTACCCAAAAGAACAGTGGATAAACCTTTCAAAAAAAAAAGAAAAAAAAAAAGAACAGTGGATAAACAAAGACAACCCCCTATGATTTCTTTAGTCTGCAAGACCCTTCCCATTTTCTTTGAAATTCCCTATTGTATAGTATTGTCATTTCGATTTTAGACCTTAAATTGCTTTTGAGATTAATAATGTCTACAAGAAGATTAAATTGTGTCACACAAAAGCCAAATTCTGAGCCCCTATCATGTGCCATCATCAAATTCATATACCTTTTTCCTATTATTATCTTGACTATTCTATCAAAATAAGAGGGCTCCGCTGCCATGTGGACCCACGATGTAGACCTTTTCAGCATATTTATATATATTATAAGCTTAAACAGTGACTATATTTAAAATTTGCTTCAGTTAATTGGACCCACTATAGTGACCCCAGCTAAGCCAAAGAATGTGAACTAAGATTGTACACCACGTGACACACATCCATCTCATTAACTATAGTTCCCCCACATATATACCAAACAACAACACAGGACATACATATATATATATATATATAGAGAGAGAGAGAGAGAGAGAGAGAATAATTAACATTAAACAAGACAGAAAATCATTTGATAAGTGCACACACATATAACCACATTAATTTCAAATTCATATAGCTAAGTATGTCATTATTCTATCTAGGACTATAGTAATTAAAATTCCTGAGATTAGTGATTAGGGTTACCTTGGAAATAAGCACATTAATCCCAGCATGCTTGTTATCCCAACCAAACTCATTGATGGTGTCTCCAGCTCTCAATATCACCTCGTTCTTCGCTATGTATTCTCTGTATTCGCGCCTCCTTGAAGCTTTGTGCAACCACGCCGCTGCCCAAAGCAACTCGTCCTGTACAACATTATAATACAAATTTAATCAACAAAAAGCCAAAATCAGCGGTCCGAGTTAAACAGCTTTTATGCAAATCCAACGGCTGACATTCAGCATTCGAACCTGGTAACCGTTTACATCACAGTAAAAAGGGCACACAGCGGATCTCAGGCTCGAACTGTACGCACCACGGTGCCTGTCAGCAAACTCGAACACCTGCGTCACATTGTAACCGTTACATACGTACGTACAAATACAACGGTCAAATATTCACATTTATCTTACTGGCTAGTACTACTACTTGGCAAGTTCACGTGTACTAAGAACTGTGTGCGTCTGTTTTAACTTTTTAGATAGTATCTATAGCATGATAAATAAATGTAATTAATACCACTACGATAGATAAATATAACTCCAAACACGGAGAAATGAATATGATTAGAGCATTTACATCAAAAAAATTAAAAATTTTAGTTTTTAACAGCTCAAAAACTTACTTTATATATTTTTATACGTTATTTTACAATATACACTATATCAAACATTCTATTTTTTTACCATTTCATTTAAAATAATATAAACAACTTATTAAAATAATAAATAAAAAAAACTACCTCTACAAACATTAAAAGCTTAATAATATTTCTTGTTATAAGATTTGAGCTACAGTATACTGCTATCTACGGCAATCTACTGTAGCTCATATGCCAAAATTTATAGAAATAGCATCTTTGTTATAAAGTGTTTTTTATGGAATGAGGCGTTAAAATTTAACTTTTTAACTTTTAAAAGTCTTATTGTGAATGCTCTCAGTGGATAACAAGGCAAGTCCATAAAAGTTTAGCTCCAAATTCGACATTAAACATGTTTGGAGTTATCTTATTCCAACTTATGATTTTATAATTAAAGAGACTATAGCTTTATTGGTAGTTTTACAAATTGTCATGCAGCATGTTAGGCTAGAGTAAATAACTCCGAATATATTTTGGATTAGCCAAAAAAATATTGAGAGAATACTTTTTTTCTTAATTGAGTTGGCAATTAAAGAATGCCTACTATCTTAAAAATAAAAATAAAAAATAAAAGGTTACCCACTATAGTATACAATTAAAAAACACAAAAAGCTGGGGGATTGAGTGTGACAAGGCATACCCTAACGGCACGATTGAGAAGCAAATTGGAGTAACCAGGGTCACGTGATCTGAACACAATGGACGCAGCGGCCAAGGCAGCGGCGGTTTCACCTGCCACGTCAGATCCAGGGTGGTCCCTATCAATCTTATACACAGTACGAAGCGTATCCATATCCTCTGGCCTCTCCCAACAGTTATGGTCCGAGTAAGCATCACCGACCTGAACGAAAACCACGTCAGGCACCGCCGTCGCTTTCAGCAAGTAATCCGATCCCCACTTAACGGCCTTAACGGCATTCCTCAACTCCGGCCCCATGGTCCTCCCGAAGTCTATGACACTCCACGACAGCAATGTCGTCGTAAAAGCCATCGGGAACCCGAACTTTATGTTGTCTCCGGCGTCGTAATATCCTCCAGTTAAGTCTACCTGTACAGAAACAAAATATTCAACAATGCCGTTAGATTTTGAAAGGGAAATGCAATGTTAAAGTGTGGTGGAGTTTAGTAGTGTACTCCGGCGGTGGCTCCGTCGTGTAAGGCGGAGTCTTTGCGCCACCTGACGCGTTGATCCGGCGGGAGCCTTCCTGATCGCTGACCCTCGAAGAAAAGTATGCTTTTTCTGAGGGCGTCGTGGTAGTCGTGGCGGGCGGCGATTGAGCGAAAAGGGAGGAGGAGTAGGAGTAGGAAGAGAATGTGGACGCGAAGTGCTGGAACATTCCCCAATGAAGAGAAAACATTTCGCGCCATTCTTTTTTCTCTGGTGTGTTTGAGCAAAGAAGGAAGGGAAACCGTCGGGGTTTTTTATAGTAAAAAAGAACATCGGATTCCAGAGGATGGTTGAATGGGAGGCTGACACGTGGACATAAGTTACGGGGGATGATTGTTCGTTTTTCGATGCATGATATGCTTGACCGGGTCTTCTAGGGTCTTGACATTTTGTTGGGTCGGATAGTTTGAACCGGGTTTTTTTTTTTTTTTTTTTGGGGTTCTGGATAGTGCCATGCTGTCATTTATGAGGGGGTCGGTGGGACACAGAAGCAAGTATTTGAGTGAGTGACCGAAGAGTCAAGGAGGAAGAATTATGAAGGCCCGAGTGGTCCACCGACGTATTGATGGTGGACACGTGGAGGGGGCGGAATGCGGTGAGACCACAAATAGCAAAAGAAAATCGTCAATAATGTAACGCAAAGTGGAATGTACAAAGTTTTTTTTTTTACAAGTTTGGTATAAAATTTTTAGTCTATATATTTTTATTATGGACAAATTTTAGGTACAGTACCTTAAGTGCTGATCTTTAAATTCTCCTCTTAAAATTCAGCCATGTGACTATTTAATTTAAAAATACACTTTCCTCCCATGAAAAAAAATTCTTTTAACAAAATCTTAAAATGGGAACTTAAGAAATAGCATCTAAATACTGTTTCTAAATCTTGGTCTTTCATTATATATGAATTTTGACAAATCTACTATTATTAGATTACATTTTTCTTTTATATCTTCCAAGTTTAAATATTTTTTAGAAGGTAAAAAATATCAATAATTATGTCATCAATGAAATGTTTAAATTTCATGTTATTATATTATAAAATTATGCATAAAAAATAAACTTATGATTAAAGAGTAAATATTAACATCTTATTGACATAGAATTTTGATATGCCTATTAAGAACATAAAAGACATACAATTTGATGGCTAAAATTTCAAAATATATAGAGGTTGTGTTTGGGATTTGAAAAAAAAAAATAGCTTATTTTATTTTTTAGCTTATTTGTGCTCCAAAAGTGGGTCTCATTGCTCCAAAAGTCAGTTTTTTAACTTTTTTTTTTTTACATACTTTCAGTAAATAATTTCCATTTTCAACAAAACAAGTAATTTCTTAACAGATCCATAATCATATTAATTTTTTTAATAAATAATACAGTCATTAGCTACAAGCCTACAACTAAATTTGTAAGCAAACTTTATTAGTATCCAATTTTAGTTGACTAACAAGTAATTAATAAATTGGTAAGTTTATGTAAGAAAGTAGTTGATAAAATATGTCAACTACTTACAACACTCAATCATTTCAAAATTAGATATATCCGAAATTTATTAAAAGAACATTTATATTTATACCGTGAGCTATTTAAATCCTGATTCGATGGGAATGATTCTGAAGCGTCAGATATGTTGACTATTTTGCTACTGTAGTTTAGGACTTCGGAGCTGAAACATGTGAACTCTGTGGAAGTAGTTGCACATATTTACAAATTTCGCATGAAAGGATTTTTTAGGGTAACCTCTAGATTCTGTGGTTGAAAGCAAGTGTACAGTTAGATTTTGTGGTCCTTTCTCCAATGGACAGCACGAGAATCCTTGTTATAGGAGGATAGACTGATAGAGTGAAATGAGTGTAGGGATGCAATGCGATCCCTGTTGCAGAATAGTTAGCTAGCTGCTTCAAATGATCTGAGGAACAACTTGTCTAATGCCCAGAATGGGATTTTTCCCCATTAAATTAAAGATGATTATCATGAGCAAATTACTTTTGCCTCTTTTCAATTTAAAAGCTGATAACCTGTTATATAAAAAGAGATTTATTAACACGTATTCCTAGAGCACATATTAATAAATTATTTTATGAAATTTTTTTATAGAAAAACGAGAAAAAAAAAAGTTCAACTTATTCTTTTTTTGGCACTAGAAATGACTCATATCGTATAGATACTCTATAAAAGTTTTGGCCTAGATCTCTCCCTTTATAGAAGGAAGAAAAGTACAACTGTACAAGTCATTGGATTATAAAGAATGTCACTATTTTTGTTTCTGCAAAACAGTTGCGGTTAACCAAAGACACGTAATAAGGCAAAAACGTTTAAGAATTATAATTCATCATTTATAAATTTATAAAAATAAAAATAAACTATAATTTACTCATGTATTTTGAGTATAGTCGCAAAGAAAATTATTAATTTACATTGTTCTAGTAATGTTTGGCACTAGAAATGACTCATATCGTATAGATACTCTATAAAAGTTTTGGCCTAGATCTCTCCCTTTATAGAAGGAAGAAAAGTACAACTGTACAAGTCATTGGATTATAAAGAATGTCACTATTTTTGTTTCTGCAAAACAGTTGCAGTTAACCAAAGACACGTAATAAGGCAAAAACGTTTAAGAATTATAATTCATCATTTATAAATTTATAAAAATAAAAATAAACTATAATTTACTCATGTATTTTGAGTATAGTCGCAAAGAAAATTATTAATTTACATTGTTCTAGTAATGTGAGGTTTATATTGTACACTAAACAGACGTGTACAATATTATACAAATTTGTAAAAAGTGTACAATTTAAGATTTATATTGTTAGTACTGGTGTACAATGTAAGATTTATATTACTAGTACAATTAACAATGTATACCAATAATTACCCTAGGCTGCATAGACACGTCAATTTTGGCCAAGTAAATCTATACGGAGCATCTCTTTTATAAATAAAAAATAAAAAATAAAAAAAAAATTGGGTACAAACCGAACACAATCGCAACATGGCATTATGTCCCAAACACAGCAACTCTTATTAAAAAAAGAAGAAGAAGAAGAAAGAACAACAACCACCACTTACCGTTATTCTTGTTTTAGCATAATGATCGACTAAAAGCCCTAAAAATATAACATGTGCCTTTTAATTATTCTAAGTTCTCTTGCACCTAGCTCTCTTTTTCTCTCAGTTCTTCTAATTTGATTTGTGCCTTCTCAGAATTTCATGAGTCCTTCCATCGTTGATCAGCGACAACGAAAGCCTCTCCGGCGACCCCAAAGCCTCTCTTTCCCTCTGTCGTTTTTCTCTCCTTCTTCAGGTATTGGGTTCTCTCTCTTTCTCTCAGTCTTTTGAGTTTCAACTCTTTCTTTCTTTTCTTTTTTTGGTTTAGTTTTACTTTTATCTGCTTAATATGTGTTCATATATAGTAAAGGTTTAGTATTTTTATTTATTTATTTTGTTCAGTTTTATCTATCTTATACGTGCTGTTTACTTGTTTATGGGTTTAATATTTTTATTTTTTCGATGTGTCTTGCTACAATTTTTTTATTTATTAAAATTAAATATTGTAGGTGAAATGAGTACTGATTAAATATCATTTGCTTTTGATTAAAATTAAAATTATAATCGTTGTGGGTCTAGCTTATTATGTATAGATTAAATATCATTTGCTTTTGATCAAATATTGCTATCTTCATAAACATTTTTAAAATGGATTCAGATCCTCTAAATTTTTTAGGGTACTCTATCAAATAGATTTCCTTTAATCTTAACAATTCTTTAATGATTAATGATTTAATAGTCTAAATTCTGCCATGTCAGTATTTCACTAACAATAATCTTAATTGTTTTGTTTGCAACATTATTTTATTATTTTAAGAATATTGTTAGTAGAATACTGACATGGCAGAATCTAGACCATTAAATCATTAAAGAGTAGTTAGGATTTAAGGAAATCTATTAGTAGAGTATCTTAGGAAATCTAGAAGATCTGAATTATTTAAAAATAGATAAACAACCAGCATCTATTCTAAATATTAAATTACAACAACTGATAAATTCACTTGCTTGAATAAAAAGATGATATATAAAAAAGTTAATTTTTTTTAATTAAAAAAATACACGTTTCATTATATATATATATATATATAAGAATACACGTTTCATTAGTAAATACATTTTGAAATTGAAATAGATACATAAGGAAGTTTGTAATTTTTTTTTTCCTTATTAAATTCTACCATTATATATTTGACTAGCTTATTATTGTAAACATTTTTTAATTAAATTATTACAATAAATAATCATAAATGTAACAATTTTTAAGAATAAAAAAGCTTAATCGTACAACATTATTGAGATTATATATATATATATATAGAGAGAGAGAGAGAGAGAGAGAGAGAGATAAAAATTATAAAGTGGTAGCCAAAAAATAGTTTTTCTTAAAGGGTCATGCTAACGAGTACCTTTAAAACATTGGTTAACAATCAATTTTAAGGAAGTTTTAACACCACTTTTATGGAAAATGAAAAAAACTATAAAAACATTAATTACTTTTTTTTTCTTTTCTTATAATTTTTTTTAAATAGGTTTTTAACCAATACCTTAAAAACATTCATTATCATTTTCCTTTCTTAAAAATCATTTTCTAAATTAGGTTTCCACGAAAACCCTTTTTTCTTAAAATACCAAAAGTGTTGTACCCAAAAATTTCATTTAATAAAAAGAGAATAGTAAGTGATATTTTGTTTTTCTTTGATGTGTTTGTTTCCAAAGCCGCGTTATTAGCAATACCCTGTACACAATGAATTGGTTCAAATTCCCGTAGCGCTATGCGAGGGACTGAACTCAATGATTAGTAAATCTCAATGATTAGTAAACCGTGGTAGGGTCAAAAGAAAAGAGAAACTAAAATTTGTTGGATTAAATGCGAAAAAAATTGTGATTGAAAAGACGAAGGGAACAATGAAATAGCAATTAGCAAAGCAAGTGTGAAGAACTCGCTTTTCCACGGGATCTTTAAAGTGAAATATTTTCCTTATGTGATTTTAAGTTTTAGTAAACCGTGGTAGGGTCAAAAGAAAAGAGAAACTAAAATTTGTTGGATTAAATGCGAAAAAAATTGTGATTGAAAAGACGAAGGGAACAATGAAATAGCAATTAGCAAAGCAAGTGTGAAGAACTCGCTTTTCCACGGGATCTTTAAAGTGAAATATTTTCCTTATGTGATTTTAAGTAAATATAATATGTAGTCTTGCTTTCGCACAAAATCTAATAAAGATTTACCACATAGTAGGAATCTTTGTATCATTTCATGTGATAGTTGATAGAAGTTAGGTGGTTTAACTTTTGAGTAATGGCATAAATGTGTTGTACTCATGTTGCTAGTTTTATAATTTTCATCATGGTTCTAATGGTATATATAATATTATATATTACGTAATGTGAATGATGAGTTCATACTAAAAATTTTAATTTTTTTTTAAAGAAGTGATTTAGAACTTCATATTTATTTTTTAAAGAATTATTTGAAAATAGATAAAATTTACATACAGTATTTAGGTATTGTTCTTTTAATTTTTTTTTTTAATTTTTTCATGTAAATTTTTTTTTATAAAATGAAAGTATATTTTTTTAATTAAATAATCACATGACTAAATTTAAAAATAAATAAATAAATAAATAAACAACACCTAACATTAAAAATGATAGTGGTATATTTGTTTGATCACTGCAAATAATTCTTGTAGGTGAAAAATTGTCCCATCATAATGAAATTAATTGTATCGATTGTACGGCTGTACCCTTTCGGTTGGCAATTTATTGCACGTTAACAGACAAACTTGCACGGAATTTTCGATCGAGGTCCCAAGCCTTATGGGCTCCACCAAAAAAAAATGGTCCCAAGCTTAATGATTGGGATCATGCTCAAACAGTAAGGACGTTAGACGACCAACTCAATTTTGGGTTAAAAGCACCGCAAAATATTTACCACATTTTTCTATTATTATCTTATAAGACAAATTATAGTTAGTTGTATATTATTTTCATATAAATTTACAATTTTTTTCTCTACTATTTATAGTTGGATCCGATTAATGTGTGCCCTTCATATGAATTTATAATTTTTTTCTCTACTATTTATAGTTGGGTCCTGTTAATGTGTGTCCTAAGAGTACACATTAAGTCATTCATTTTTAAAAATATTTTTTCGAAAATTGAAAAAACTGTCAATATTTTTTCAATTTTTGAAAAAAACTTTTTCAAAAATGAAAAATAATGTGTACCATTAAGGCACACATTAACAAAATCCTTTATCGGTTACTATATTGATAATTGTAACATAAAATATTGTGATCCTAAACTTTATCCATCAAAGTCAACAAGCTCATGATTCTTAAAAAAAAAAAAAAAAAGTTCATAATTCACCTACTTGAAGCCCAATAAAGGCATTTTTAATTTTTTTTCTCCCTAAAACAAGACAGTAATAAGTAACTTCTCTTTCGGTGGGTAGTACTTGGCAAATCTTACTCTTTCGGAAGCTGAATTAATTTAAGCTACACAACAGTAGAATCATTAAAATGCTACTAGCATAATGAGTAGTTAGTTAATCAATCATTAGTCGTTTGCGACATAGTAATAGAGTTAACTTTAACCATTTGCTTTTTCTAAAAAAAAAAAAAAAAAACTATTTGCTAAAATTATAGCAGAGAATTTTTTAATTACCTTGAATCATCAAATTTTTTTTTTTTTTTTTTTGAAAACCCTTGAATCATCCATTAAATAACATATACAACGTTTTCCTTTTTTTTTTTAAAGAATAAGAGTTTTGCCACTACAAACAAATTTATAATTGTTGTCATAATTCTCTTATATGTTTGATTGTGATTGGTTGTTTAATACTTTCATATAAACTCATAACCTTTTTTTCACTAATCACAATCAATTACATGAACGAGTTGTGACAAATTTTTTATTTATTTATTTTTTTTTGGTGCTACTAGAAAAAAAAAAAAAAAAAGCCCAACTACAAATTTGGAGCTTTCATTCTTCTGATTGGGTCATGAAAGCTATGGGCTTAGTTGGGCTTGCTAAATTAGCATGTATAAGTTAGGATGGATAGGAGAATAGGCCTAATCTTTTAAGGGCCATCTTTTAATTGCTTCTCAACGATAGCTGCCCCACCCAAGGCCTGGGACATGGTGATGCTTTATGGGCCTATGGCTTTATTCTGCCTGCTGCCCAATAAAGCAGTTGAAGGCTTTTAGGTTCGCTACCTACACTGTGAGGTGTGCCTCAACCTGATTATAGAGCGAGCTAGTAGGACTTGACTTCTTTATAGCCGACAAAGAGGCCTTAACCCACTCTAATAACTCAGACATGACGAATCAGTGGCTCCGCCAAGAATTTAGGTAAGGGCAAGATTAAAAGACAAAATTAAAAATTAAAAATTAATTAATATTAATAATAAAATAAATAAACAATTATATGTCAATTAACTATAAATATATATGTCATATTATTAAAATAAAGAAAAAAATTACAATTTATGATTAAGAATAATCAAAGTAAGAAATCATTATAAATACAAATAGTTTAAACATATAATTTGAATTATAAATTTATAGTTAAGAATAGTTAAATCAAGAGATCTATCTAAATATAAATCGTTTTTGCTTTTAAAAACTCCACAAAACCTCTAAGGTCCAAAGAAAGAGACTAGTATGAAAATAAATTTATTTCTTTTCTATGGGACTTTGTTTGCATTATATATATATATATATATTTCAGCGTTCTATCCTAGTACTGATTTCTATTCCATGTAGGTGTAGCAAAATTGTTATTTATTTATTTTTTAATCATTACCAAGTGAGACTCACAGTTTTATATTATAGTTGTAGACTAAGAGCTCCACAAAAACTCTAAGTTCAAAGAAAGAGACTAGTATGAAAATAAATTTATTTCTTTTTTATGGGAGGCGTACTTTGTTTGCATTATATATATATATATATATTTTTTTTTTTTTCAGAGTTCTATCCTAGTATTGATTTCTATTCCATGTAGGTGTAGCAAAATTGTTATTTATTTATTTTTTAATCATTACCAAGTGAGACACACGGTTTTATATTATAGTTGTAGCCTTTTAGTACGTTTTTGTCTAATCCATCAAGTTTGTGTGTTCAGATTACTGATGAAGCGTAAATTCGTCAGTCAAGTAAGTTCGTCAATAGAGTAAGCTCGTCAGTTGGATTGGTCAGATGGAAGCAATCCTCAACCTGCGCGACCGTGCTCTTAAAGGTGGCCACCGGTGTGGTGCCTGCCACAACGCCTCCGATGCTAAAGTCAGTATTAGAAACTCCCTTGAAAATAAACAGTATATATATTTGAACAGAATGAAAGAGAGCTCTTAGTGTCTAGATGTGTATGTCCCTTTTACTTGGCAATGTGTAGGCTTTATATATGCTTTTCATAGTCTTCTAGCCATTAGAGTAGTTATGGAGGTCTTAATGCTCCTCTTGGTAACGTTTGGTGCTGTGTAATGGGGCTTTAATGTGCCCCAACGGTCCATACGATTGGATTTGTAACCGTCCGGAGTGTTTATGGACCAAACATCCCTAAAATTTAGGAAGTAAAATCCAAATTCTGAAACTTTAGGATGTAAAATCCAAACACCCTCCAATTTTAGGAATATAATTTACAATTTACCCTAACTAATAAAACTTATAAGCACTTTATTCTTGGATGATTAAAAAAAAAGGTTAAATTATCCTATTAATTTCTGTTAAAATTCAATTCAATTATTTAACTTTAACTAGTAAGTTTCCCGTGCGATGCACGGATAATGTTATAATGTTTTATGTAAATTTGTTTTTGGAAAATATTATATATATATATATATATTATATGATGAAGCGTAAGTTCGTCAGTCAAGTAAGTTCGTCAATAGAGTAAGCTCGTCAGTTGAGTTGGTTAGATGGAAGCAATCCTCAGCCTGCATGAACGTACTCTCAAAGGTGGTCACCGGTGTGGTGCCTACCACAATGCCTCCGATGCTAAAGTCAGTATAAGAAGCTCTCTTGGGAATATATAAACAATATAATTGAACAGAATGAAAGAGATCTCTTAGTGTCTAGATGTGTATGTACCTTTTACTTGGCAATGTGTAGGCTTTATATATGCTTTTCATAGCTTCTAGCCGTTGGAGCAGTTATGGAGGTTTTAATGCTCCTCTTGGTAACGTTTGGTACTGTGTAATGTGGCTTTAATGTGCTCCAACGGTTCATACGATTGGCTTTGTAACCGTCCGGGGTGTTTATGGGCGGCATTGAATAAGGCATTTATCATCGTCAGTGGAGTGGATATTCGTCACTGAAAGCTATTCTCGTCTGTACAATTGGTCTCGTCTATACTTGATTTCGTCAGTCCCATCAGTTGCCCCCGGATTCTGTGGTCGTCGTTACAGGTCATGACGACCAGGGAAGGCGAACGGTTTTGGGATTTGTAAGCGGTTGGGTTTCCGTGCCGCATTAAATGTGTTGCGGCGGTGCCTTTTGGGTTGTGGCCTATGTGGCACGTTCTAACTGGGCAAATTAATGCTTCAGATGATAGGACTATTGGTTTTCCCGCTGGTTCTTTTAATTTCCCAATTCTTGGTTTTAAGACTTCCCCTCCTGTTACTTGTTCCTTCTCACTTTTTTCGAAAAATCATTCAATCATTGCTCTGACCATCTTCTCCGGTGACCCCACTCTGCTATTTCCTTTCCGACCTCATACACGGCGCGGTGGTGCTTTTCCTATTCCTTGCTTTCTAAAGGTACGCCTTCTCTCTTGTTCCTCTATATGTTTTTTTTCTTTCGCTGTTAAAATCTCGTTTCTAATTACTTTTTCCCTTTTTTTTTTTTTTTTTTTTTGTTCTTGTTTTCTTGGGGGTTTAGTTTACACTGTGTCTTCTCTTTGGTTTTCATGGTTCGTAGTTCTGAGGTTAGGTCGATTTGCCCATCAATTTCTTTCTTGTTTGCTCGTTTAGGAGGGTCCTTAGGTGTTTTTTCTCATATTGAGAACTTTGTCTTTGAGGGTAACTGTTTGAGCGTAGCATTGGCCGATTTGTTGCCCTTGCTTCGTCAGTCACTAGAGTGGTTTGCCAACGAGGTGGGAGAGCGAAGGAATATGTCCGAGGTTAGGTCGAGCGAGCTCGAGACTGGGTTGTCGTCTAGCGGCGGCCCAGCGGAAGGGGATACTGCTATTTTTGTCCCTCGTGAGGTTAGGGCTTTTTATGCTCTGGAGGAGAGGTGTGGGTTAGACGCTGACACACTTAAGAGATTTCGGGATAGATTTCAATTCCCAGATCGGGTTAGGGTTCGTCTGCCCAACGAGGAGGAACGGGCTTGCCACTTCTTCCTAGGCGAGGTGTGCTTTTACGAGTCCGCCTTCGTCTGTGGGTTGAGGTTTCCCGTCCATCCTTTTGTGATGGAGTTGCTAGACCAGTTTGGTATTGCTCCTGGGCAACTTATGCCAAATTCATGGAGAATATTGGTCAATTGTATGGGAATATGGCTGGCCGCCACGAACGGAGATATGCTTAGGGTCGATGAGTTCATTTATTTGTACTGCTTGAAAGCGTCGAAGGAGCACGGGTACTATGAACTGGTGCCTTGGGAGAGGAATACTAGGATCATCAAGAAGTTACCCTCGTCCTTCAGATACTGGAAGTCTAGGTTTTTCTTTGTATCTGGGGACGATTTTGAAACTCCCTCGGGTGAGGTTTGGGGTGATCTCCCGAGGTTGCATCGTCGGTGGGGAACCCCGACTTTAGGTGCGTCAATATTCCCTTTCATACATTAATCTTCTGCATGTTTGCCCTTATCGTCATTAATTCTCCTGTTTCTTCTTCTGTGCAGTTAAGAGACGACCTAAATTGAAGAGCAGGTATAGGAATCGGGTTCAGAAGGCGATTGAATACGCGCAGACTATCGAAAATTGGGACGATCTTGTAGATCCCAGGACACTTGCTTTCTACTGTCTTGGGCCAGATCCGTCCGATTACGTTCTGCGAAATCTTGACATTGAGAGAAAAAAGAGTAAGTATTTAGTTCGTCAGTATTTAGCTTTTACGCAACAGTTCTTTTTTTTTTTTTTTTTTTTTAACAAGTGTTTCCTTCTTGCAGAGATGACGAAGAAATTTAATAAATAGATGTATGCCAAGATGAGATCCAAGAAGGACGAGCCTCTGTCAAACTTGGGAAAGAAGATTGTGCGCGTCACTGGGAAGAGTGGCTGCTCGACACTTCCTATTTCTTCCGTCAGCCCAGTTGTGTCAGGGGTTGCGACGACGAGGACCGCTTCCCCCACGACCTCGGTGGAGGAGATCGAGGGTACTCCAGTTTCCAAAAGACCGAGGTTGTCTGAGAGGGAGAAGGAGAAAAGCGTTCCTCGTCCATCCACACTCTGGACTGATGAGAGGCTGGCCGTGGATAGGGCCCACGAAGTGGTGACTGCTGCAGATCTGAAGATTTTATCAGGTGTCCTGTTTAATGACGTGGCGGCTCGCCACGTCCACAAGCTTGTACAGGTTAGTTTATTTGTGCCCCCTTCTTTCTTCGTCTTCTTCTTCCTTTCATTTCTTTTATTGACGACTCTGAATTTCTTTCTCCAGGTACTAGGTGAGAGCATCCATATTACTTCTGAATATCTTACCCAGGAGACGAAGGTGGCATCTCTGACGTCCAGGATGGAAACTTTGGAATCGGAGAACTCCACGCTGAGAAAGAATCTTATTGATTCTATGGGCGAGTCTGCTTCCTTGAAGAAGAAAGTGAAAAAACTAGATGACGAGCTTAGGGTAGAGCGCCAGTTGATGCAAGAGAAGGATGAGCAGCTCTTAAGTGCTAAGGAGATGCTGAAGACGATAGCTGCAAGGTCGGTGGAAGCATTCCAGACTACCGATGAATATAGCACCGTCTTGTTCAGCTAGTATTTCAAAGGATTTGAGCTCTTGAAGAGGTACCTACTGAAGCATCCTTCTGGGGTGGACATGGAGAAGTTGGACCTAGAGGAGATAGATCAGGAAATGACTACTGACGAGGCCGCCCAATCTTCTGCCATTGCGCCCTTCGCTCGTGAGGATGTCCCTATTAGTGACGCTCCAGCTGGCGAAGATGATGCTGCCAACGCCTGATCTTGACACTTGTAAAAATTTCCTTTTTCTTTTGGTGGGTGCCCATCATGTTTGTGGGCCGAACTTTTGAACAATTTGCTGCTTATCTTATTTTGATAACGATGTTGGCAACCCAGTGTTTATGGGTTTTATGTAAAAACAATGGTAATTGCCCTTGGTTTGGGGACTTTAATTAAATTTGTCACAAACTTACTTGCATTTCATGATTGTCCACGTGTTTGATGAGTTTTGTCTAGCTCCATGTGTTGTGCTTAGTGAAAGTCCCTTACTGCGACTCTTCCTCTCTCCCGTCGGTAGCTGTTTCCTTGTAGCTTGAACTCCTTTGGTTTAGGCAAACGAGCTGGGCGCTTAGTTTCAATTCGTTGCGATACTATCGTCGGTACTCGTGATAGCGTAATTTTGTTACTTAGACACCTTTTTGACTTAAACCCACTAAAGGGATCTCGTCATTTTTGATTGACTTCGTCCGTAACTTACATCCGTCAGTGCGGAATCTTGTTACTTAGCTGATTCTGACTTACACCCACTAAAGGGATCTCCTCATTTTTAATTGACTTCGTCTGTAACTTACATCCGTCAGTACAGAATCTTGTTACTTAGCCGATTTTGACTTACACCCACTAAAGGGATTTCATCATTTTTAATTTACTTTGTTAGTAACTTACATCCGTCAGTGCGGAATCTTGTTACTTAGCCAATTTTGACTTACACCCACTAAAGGGATTTCGTCATTTTTAATTTACTTTGTCCGTAACTTACATCCGTCAATGCGGAATCTTGTTACTTTGCCATTTTAGGCTCGTATGGCTTCATATACATGGCCAAACCTGCTTGCACGGAGAAATTAGCTGAATAATTCATTTATTGACTTTAAGAACGAATACATTTATAAGATACATCTATTAATGGTACTTCTTCAAATGCTCAATGTTCCATGGCCTTGGTAGTCGTTGTCCATCAAGGGTCTCCAGATGATAGCTTTCCTGTCTGGAGTAATGAACGACTCTGTAGGGTCCCTCCCATGTGGGGTTGAGCTTTCCTTGGGTGGAGTCTTTAGTGGCCGTTGTGACCTTGCGCAGGACAAGGTCGCCTATGCTAAGTCGCCTGAGCTTTACCCTTCTGTTGTAGTAGTCAGCCATTTTCTGCCGGTAGCCCGTCATCCTATTGGAAGCTTGGTCTCTTACTTCATCTAGACAGTCTAGGTTAACTCGTAGAAGGTCGTCATTGACTCCTTCGTTGAATGCCTCTCGCCTGGTGCTGGTTACTCCTACTTCGACCGGGATTACCGCTTCAGTACCATAGGTAAGCTTGAAGGGAGTTTCTCCTGTTGGGGTTCTTGATGTAGTTCTGTAGGCCCACAAGACACTGGGCAGTTCTTCTGGCCAGGTCCCTTTTGCATCGTCCAGCTTCGTCTTGATGATCTAGAGTAATGTTCGATTTGTCACCTCCATCTGCCCATTCGCCTGTGGATGTCCTGGGGACGAGAAATGATTCTTGATGCCTAGCCCTGAGCAGAAATCCCTAAAGCCTTGGCTATCGAACTGTCGTCCATTGTCTGATATGATCGTCCGTGGGATCCCGAACCTGCAAACTATATTTTTCCATACGAAGCTCTGGATTCTTGCTTCGGTGATGGTTGCCAATGCCTCAGCCTCAACCCATTTTGTAAAGTAATCAATAGTAACTAGTAAGAATTTTACCTGACCTTTGCCTTATGGTAGCGGGCCAACAATGTCGATCTCCCATTGTGCAAAGGGCCATGGGGACGCGATCGTCGTCAGTTTCTCTGTTGGAAGTCGCTGAATACTCCCGAACCGCTGACACTTGTCACATTTCTTGACGAACTCTGTCGCGTCCTTCTGCATAGTTGGCCAGAAATAGCCTGTTCAGATGATCTTTCTCACTAAGGACCTGGGACCAGCATGATCTCCACAAATTCCTTCATGGATTTCCTCCAGGATGTACTTTGCTTCCCCGTCATCAACACACTTCAAGTAAGGCATGGAGAAGCCTCTCTTATATAGGGTGTCATTGAGGATTGCAAATCTGGCTGCCCTCTTCTTGATCTTCCTGCCCTCGTTTGCATCCTGAGGGAGTCGTCCGTTCCGAAGGAAAGAGAGGATGGGAGTCATCCAGCTGTTTGTGCTTTGGATCGTGAAGGTCGGGATTTCTTCAATGCTGGGGTTCTTCTGGACTAACATCATCAGGTCTGCGTTGGATTCCCCATTTTCTGACGAGGCTATCTTTGAAACTTCGTCTGCTGCTACATTTTGGCTCCTGGGGATCTGCATGAACTCCACTTTTTCGAACTCCTAAGTCAAATGTTTCGTCAGCCTGAGGTATTTCTGCATTCTTTCTTCCTTTGCTTCATATTCCCCCTTGATTTGCCCAATTACCAGCTTCAAATCGTTTTGGACCAGCAGGTTCCTAACTCCAAGTTCTTTTCCGAGCCTCAAACCAGTCAGAATCCCTTCGTACTCGGCCTCATTGTTGGTGGCAAGAAATTTCAGCTGGACTCCATACTTCAGTGTTTCCCCTTCGGGGATGACTATGACGACCCCTACTCCCCCCCTTTTTTGGGCTGACGAACCGTCGGTTTGTACTGTCTAGGGCCTATCCTTGCTAGTGAGGTCGTCTTCGTCGGGGGGGGGGGGGGGTAAACTCTACGATGAAATCTGCCAAGGCCTGCGCTTTGATGGTAGTCCTGGGATGATATTCAACATCGAATTGGCTAAGTTCGATTGCCCATTGAACCATCCTCCCCGCTGCCTCCAGTTTGCCCATGGATTTCTTGATAGGTTGGTCCGTCATCACCAAGATTGGATTTGCTTGAAAATACTGTCTAAGCTTGCGTGAAGCTACAATTAATGCGAACGTGATTTTTTCAATTTTTGGGTACCTGGACTCAACTCCTTGGAAGGCTTGGCTGACATAATAAACTGGAAGTTGTTTCCTATCTTCTTCCCTGATTAGGGCTACACTGACGGCTGTAGCTGACACGGATAAGTACAAATACAAGTTCTCACCTTCTTTCGACGGGCTCAGAAGGGGCGGGTTGCTTAGGTAGCGTTTGAGTTCCTGGAAAGCCGCCTCGCATTCGTTAGTCCACGCGAAAGCCTGTTTCAAGGTCTTGAAGAAGGGTAGGCATTTGTCGTTACTTTAGAGACGAACCTATTTAGGGCTGCAACCCGTCCCGTGAGCTTTTGGACCTCCTTGACGGTCTTGGGCGATGTCATGTTGATTATGGCTTGCACCTTCTCTGGATTTGCCTCTATTCCTCTTTGGGACACCATGAACCCCAGGAATTTCCCAGAGGCTACACCGAAGACACACTTACTAGGATTTAGCTTCATATGGTACTGTTTGAGTGTAGCAAATGTCTCTCTGAGGCCATCCAGATGTGTAAGTTCCTTTTTGCTCTTGACGAGCATGTCATCCACGTACACCTCCATATTCCTGCCTATCTGTTTGCTAAACATCTTGTTCACTAATCTCTGATAAGTGGCACTTGCATTCTTCAGTCCAAAGGGCATTACCTTATAACAATAGAGCCCTTGACTGGTGATGAAGGCTGTCTTCTCCTGATTCTCGTCAGCCATTTTTATCTGGTTGTAACCAGAGAAGGCGTCCATGAATGTCAGCAGCTTGTGTCCAGCTGTGAAGTCTACCAGCTGGTCTATTCTTGGCAGAGGAAAGCTGTCCTTTGGGCATGCCTTGTTCAGGTCTGTGAAGTCTACGCACATTCTCCATTTCCCGTTCGCTTTCTTCACCAAGACAACATTTGCGAGCCAGTCTGGATAATATACTTCGCGGATGAAACCTGCAGTCAAGAGCTTGTTAACTTCATCAGCAATCGCTTGGTCTCTTTCGGGTGCGAAGACTCTGCATCTCTGCTTGACAGGCTTCCTTTCTGGGTCCACATTCAGCCTATGCTGAATGACTTCTGGAGATATGCCTGGCATGTCCTCGTGGTTCCAGGCAAAGACGTCTAGGTTTTCTTTAAGAAATTGGACTAGCTTCGTCTTCATCTCGGGACTTAGAGTCGTCCCTATCCTGGTTGTCTTATTGGATTTTTCGTCAATTAACTCTACTGTCTCCAGGGCCTCCACCATTTCTTTCTCTTTTTCTTCGATCGTCCACGTATGATTCTCCTTTGCGGCCACGACGGCCTGGTAGCACTCCCGAACCAAAACTTGATCTCCTTTGACTTCACCAACCCCATTCTCCGTTGGAAATTTTACCTTCAGGCAGTAGGTTGACGTGGACGATTTCCACTTGTTGAGTACAGGTCTCCCAATGATTACGTTGTAGGAGGAAGGGCAATCCACCACCAAGAAGTCCAAATGACTCGTCAACTGTTTCGGGTAGGTTCGCACTGTCACTGTCAACGTCACTATGCCCTTGGGGTATACTCTGTCTCCACTGAAACTGACGAGGGGAGAGTCAAATGGACGCAGTCTTTTTGGATCTAATTTCAACTGCTGAAATGCAGGGAAGTAGATGATGTCAGCCGAGCTACCATTGTCCACGAGGATCCTTTTTTTGTTAAATCCTTCTATGGTGAATGCTATGACTAAGGGGTCATTGTGAGGCTGCTTTACTCCCCTAGCATCTTCTTCATTGAAAATCATGTCCTGATCTGTTCGTTTGTACTTCAACGGGGGTGTCATGTAAGCACTGTTCACCTGTCGTTGATATGCTTTCTTAAGGGACTTGAACGACCCTCCTGCGATGGGCCCCCCTGCGATCGTCTGTATTTCCCCTATTACAGTTTGGGGAGGCTGGAACTGACGGTCACTGCCCCTGGATGAGGACTCATGCTGGCACTTATTTCCATCCCGGAACCTACTAAACTCCCCTTTCTTTACAAACTTCTGTAGCTTCCCCTTCTTTATCAACTCCTCTATCTGCTATTTGAGGCCCCGACAATCTTCGGTGTAATGGCCATGGTCCTTGTGAAATCGGCAACACTTATTTTTATCACGGACATTGGGAGACGAGTGCAATGGTCGCGGCCATTTCAGGTCGTGCTCGTCCGTAATCTGCGTTAGAATTTTATCAACTGGCATAATAAGAGGGGTAAATTTTACCGTTTGCGGTCCCTTATCGTCTTTCCTCCTGATCCCGTCACTGGTCCGACGATTTGGGTGCTCCCGCTTTTGCCCCCTACGATCGTCATCGCTCCTTTCTTTGTCTCCTGGTCTTCCTGAATCCCTGATGGCTGCTAACGTGTCTTCAGCGTTCATGTACTTCTGTGCTTTAAGGAGCATCTCGGCCATTGTTTTTGGAGGATTCTTTGCAAGTGATGAAACAAGCTCTCTAGACCTCAATCCTGCTTTGAAGGTCGTTAGTTGCACCTTATTGTCCGCTTCATCTACTTCCAGTGTTTCGCGAGTAAAGCGTTTCACGTATGACCTTAGGGTTTCTCTTTCTCCCTGCCTGATGGTAAGTAAGTGGTCCGCGGTCCTCTTTGGACGTTGTCCTCCAATGAAATGACGCAGGAAGGCGTTGCTCAACTGCTCGAAGTCGTCAATGGACATTCAAGGACTGCTGGAGTGAATGGTGAATCTGTCGCCTTAACCAATCGATCTACACTTTGCTCTGTTTTCTCCTTCATGGCGGTCCTGAGTTCATCCATCTCCCTCCTCATCTCTTGGAGGAGATTTGAGTTGTATTCGATTGGAGTAACGGGCCTTTGACGGTCACTTCTTCTGTGGCTATCTCCCTCGTCGTCTCAGTTCCCTTTAGATCGATTCTCCTCCTCTTGCTGAAGCCGCAACCTCATTTCCTGATTTTGCCTGGTCAGTTCTTCTACAGTGGCTGCGAGAGCCTGAACCTGCTGAGCCAAGGATGTGGAATCTTGATTGGACTCCATCTGACAGTGATTGCTGATTGGAAACTATATTTTTTTTTTGGGATTGAAAACGAAAATGTCGTTCCCCACAAACGGCGCCAAACTGATGAAGTGTAAGTTCGTCAATCAAGTAAGTTCGTCAATAGAGTAAGCTCGTCAGTTGAGTTGGTTAGATGGAAGCAATCCTCAGCCTACATGAACGTACTCTCAAAGGTGGTCACCGGTGTGGTGCCTACCACAATGCCTCCGATGCTAAAGTCAGTATAAGAAGCTCTCTTGGGAATAAACAATATAATTGAACAGAATGAAAGAGATCTCTTAGTGTCTAGATGTGTATGTACCTTTTACTTGGCAATGTGTAGGCTTTATATATGCTTTTCATAGCTTCTAGCCGTTGGAGTAGTTATGGAGGTCTTAATGCTCCTCTTGGTAACGTTTGGTACTGTGTAATGTGGCTTTAATGTGCTCCAACGGTTCATACGATTGGCTTTGTAACCGTCCGGGGTGTTTATGGCCGGCATTGAATGAGGCGTTTATCATTGTCAATGGAGTGGATATTCGTCACTGAAAGCTGTTCTCGTCTGTACAATTGGTCTCGTCTATACTTGATTTCGTCAGTCCCATCATTATAGTATATTTATTATAAAACTTTGTTAGTAATGAGTTCATTATAAAAAGTAACAATTATAAATTGCACACATATATCTATTATAATTATTTTGTTCAAGTAATGAGCAATAATGAAAACAACTTGGAGTAATATTGTATAATAAAAGTTGATAAAAGCATATTAATTCATTCTATATTATTGATTTTTATTATGTGATGTAATAAAAAGCTTCATTACGATTTTTTTTTTCTTTCAATGCTTTGTTATTGTGGTATGGTGACGCTTGTTGTCATTATTAGTTTCTCCATCTTCAACATTTGAAATTTAGTCCGCCTATATTTGTTCAATTTTTGAGCTTTCATCATTTTTTCCTTTTGTTGCATCATTTGTGTTAATTACTAATGAATTGGTACCAAGAGATTCTTGATTAGATCTTACAAAGTTTGGACTTTGTCGCTAAGATTTTTCATAGGTATTTTTATTTATATTAAATCTCAATGATGTGATAGTTTTTTTTGTAAATTTTTTTATTTTTGTTAATTTTGGAATAGTGCAACAAAAAGAATTAACATAGCATGTTGAATTGTGTTTTTTTTTTCTTCCATACCTTTTTATCATTTGAAAGTGCATAAAAAATCTTAACAACTATATAATTTTCAAAACCATCTTTTAGATTGAATTCATTCAAATAAAGTAGAAAAATCCATTTTTTTTCCAAATAACGTGAGATTCCTTCTCCAATATCAATATTTTTACAATAATTTAAATAAGTTGTACCTTAGTTCATTTTTCAGCAAGATCTCGATCTTGTAGATTTATTTAGGATTTTCTCGACATTTCGATCAAATATCACAAACTTTGTTTTGTTAGTTGTATTAAAAACTTCAATTTGAATCTTGTATCTAAAGTAGTTTGCAATTGTATATATATAGTAGTTATAGTGAGATAAATATATTATAAATATTTGGAGAGTATGTAGTATGTAATTTGACATTCCTTTTACAAAATACGCACAAAATGTAATACCAACCCATTGTTGTATCAATGTTACTTATTATTGCAATGCTCTAACAGTTCACATCTTGCAATGAACTTTGAAATTAATATGTATTTTTTTAATGTAAATAATATGATCTGTTATTATTTTTATACATAAATGATGAGTCTAATTTGAAATAATTAACAAACTTTTTTCCGTAGGATCTCATTTAAAGCATTTTATCTTTACTATTGTTTTCATATTATTTAAAGATAAATCCTCCTATGAAAATTATTTTGCATGTATTTTTGGTATTTCTTGTATAGGATCATGTTTTTTACCATTCCTATTGTGGGGCCAGAAAGTCAGGTAGCCTCAGCCCACTTCAAACCAGGCCCAAAAGCCCATGCTGAGGATGCATGTAGTGTCCGAGGATAAAAGTAAGAAGTCCAGTCCCCAAGGAACTGGTCCGAGGATGACTCCATCTTCGGACATCCGAGACCATAGAAGTACACAAGCACCATACCATCAAGGGGGGTCTTCTTGAATATTCGAGGAGGAAAGAGCAAGTGCCACGCGTCAACAATGGGAGCATGACGGAGGAGCAAGTCTAAGACGAGCTGTCACCTCCACATTAAATGCCCACAACTAACATCCTGACCGCATTAATGAGGAGGGGATTACAGAACAGTGTTGCCTTGGGTGCCGCAACCCACAGGAAGCATGGGGAGGTGGCTGATGGGACAGGTACTCAAGTTGTGGCCTGATTGCTCAACAAATGTAGGGTTAGGATCAATGGGGAAAGGAGTACATAATGTAAGGGACCCCTCTTAGATGTGGGGGGAAAAAAAAAAGAAAAAAGAGAAAAAGGAGAGGAGCAATTGTAACCAATCACAAAGGAAGTCATAAGAACTGCAAGCTCCCAAGAGAAAGGCCAAGGAGCATCATTGTTCGCGTTCATCTGAGAACTACCACGCATGGTCGTTGCACCCCTTACTAGGGCCTAGTTTTTGACCCCGCTCTCTACAAATTAATTGCAGGGCTAGCTGGGCTTGGATCCACTCCCGTAACTCATCAGGAGGCCCGAACTTGGTCCCTACAATTGGCGCTGTCTGTGGGAAGAACTCGTGCATCAATAAGGACAACAGCCAGGCATGGTAGGATCAGACCCTCACCAAGGAAGTTCCTATCGGCACGAACCGGCTAGATCCCAACGTCCGAATAACTATGGTGACACTAGGCACGGCCAAAACGAGGAGAACGGATGATTCTGAGAAGGAAGTGTGCATACCTCACAAACTAGCGAAAGCCACACCTATAGAAGCGGCCGCATGCCCCAGAGGCGCGATAATGGCCCGGCCACGCGATCGCAAGAGGATAAGAGTCACGCATCTCAGAGACAGGACGGTAAGGTGGCCATGCAGCGAGAGATAGATGATTTGAAGAGAAAGCTGCGCCATGCACGACGAAGGCAATCCGAGCCCAGCTTTGACTTACCCTCTGACGACGAAAATGATGACGACTACAGGCAAAGGTCGAGAACACCCCCAAGCGAAACTTTCTCCCACGAGGATGAGCGCTACCAGAGGCGTAAGCGTGGCAGCCCAACCCCTAGGGGCTTAGGAAGTGACGCCATGAGCAGGGCGCTGGACCGGCTCTTCAGATCGCCCTTTACGCGTCGCATAGAAGAGGCGGTGCTCCCTCGGCAGTTCCAGCAGCCAACTTTCACCATTTACAATGGCAAAATAGACCCCATGGAGCACATGAGCCAGTTCAACCAGAGGATGGCCGTCCACTCTAAGAACGAGGCGCTGATGTGCAAAATCTTCCCGTCCAGCTTAGGACCTATGGGAATGAGGTGGTTCAACGGCTTAAGGACGAATTTCGTAGACTCGTACAGACAGTTGACCCAGGCCTTTGGTTCCTGTTTTGTTACAAACAGCAAACCACCTCGGCCCATGAGCGCGTTGCTGTCCCTGACCATGCGCGACGACGAGACCCTCAAGGCTTACTCGGATAAGTATTGGGAGATTTACAACGAGCTGGACGGCAAGTACGACGATGTCGCCATCAATACATTCAAGAACGGGCTCCCGATGAGGCACGGCTTGAGGAAGTCCTTAGCTGGTAAGCCCGCCACCAGCGTGCGGCAGTTAATGGATCGGATCGACAAATACAAACGGGTAGAGGAAGACTTGCTACAGGGCAAGGGGAAGGAGAAGGCTATCCCTCAGGAATGTAGGGATTCCAAATCGGACCGGTATAACAATGCCCGTCCGAGGAGAGATTTCATAGGACAATCTGGGGTGACAAACGCCCAGGCTGTCGGCGCTGTGTTCCGAGAACCAGTACATAGGGTGTTGGAAAAGATCAAGAACGAACCGTACTTCAAGTGGCCGAATAAGATGTTGGGGGATCCTGAGAAGCGTAATCAGGACCGTTACTTTCAATATCACCAGGACCACGGGCACGCTACGGAGGATTGCAAGAATCTTTGGAACTATCTAGACCAGTTAGTCCGGGAGGGGAAGCTGAAGCACCTCCTGCACCATTCCAGCGGCCATTACGGCCAGACCTACCAGGAGCCACAGAGGGACACTGCCATGAGGCAGCCCGCTGGAACGATTAATGTGATCCTGGCTGCGCCAGGAAGAACAGGCATGCGCCCCTCACGAGTGCTGTCTGTGACCCAAGTGCTCGCCGGGGAGTCCCAGTCCGAGCCGAAGAGGGCCAAAAGAGGCTTTCACCCGACCCTAACTTTTTCGAGGAGGATAAGGACGGGACCACCCAACCCCACAACGATGCTTTGGTGATCACCCTCAAAATTAGGGACTACGACGTCAGAAGGGTGATGGTGGATGGTGGCAGCGCGGCTGAGGTCATGTACCCCGACCTTTATAAGGAGCTGGGGCTAAAGCCTGAGGACCTGTCGCCCTATAGCTCCCCCTTGATGAGCTTTGATGGGAAGCTAATCATCCCGGAGGGCGTGATCAGACTGCCCATCCAGACTGGCCCGGAAGTAGTGGAGGTGGACTTTATAGTGGTGGACACGTACTCCCCCTACATTGCCATTGTAGGAAGGCCTTGGCTTTACATCTTGGGAGGCGTTGCCTCTTCCTTGCACCAGAATGTGAAATTCCCATCAGGAGGCCGAGTCCTCGAGATCCGAGGATGCCAGTCAACGGCAAGGCGATGTATGGTGGCAGCCACCTCACGTCGGCAAGATACAGAATCCTCGGCCACCGTGGCCGAAAACTTATAGCAGTTAATTACCTCGGTAGCACTAGCTGATACGGCCACCGAGGAAGCAAAACTTGAAGGCCTAGAAAAAGTGGTCATCGACGACGACCAAGAGAGGTTCTTTCAGGTCAGAACCCAACTGCCTCCCCGGGAGAAGGAGGAGTTGCTTGAGTTCCTCAAAAGGAACCTTGACGTGTTCGCATGGGATCCCTGTGATGCCCTAGGGATTGATCCATCCTTCATCTGTCACCACCTTAACGTCAACCCGTCTGTGACCCCCAAGAAGTAGCCACCCCGACACCCGTCAAAAGAGCACGCCGATGCAATTAGGGAAGAGGTCAATAAGCTTAAGCACGGGGGGGCTATTAAAGAAATTTTTTATCCCGAGTGATTGGCCAACACTGTGGTGGTCAAGAAGAAAAGCGGGAAATGGAGGGTTTGCGTAGACTTCACGGACCTGAATAAAGCATGCCCAAAGGACCCCTTCCCAATGCCACGAATAGACCAGTTGGTAGATGTGACCGCAGGCCATCCTCTAATGAGCTTCCTAGATGCCTTTCAGGGCTATCATCAGATCCCACTAGCCTTGGAGGATTAGGAGAAGACGGCCTTTGTGACATCCATCGGGAACTACCACTACAAGGTGATGCCATTCGACCTGAAAAACGCTGGATCTACTTATCAGAGGATGATGACGAGAATGTTCGAGCCGTTGTTGGGCAAAAACATCGAGATCTATGTTGACGATATGGTGGTGAAGAGCAAACTAGTGTTCGAGCATCTGGGGGACCTCGGCTATATATTCGACGTCCTTAGAAAGCACAGGCTGCGACTAAATGCTTCTAAGTGCTCGTTTGGCGTGGGGTCTAGCAAGTTCTTAGGCTAGATCATTACCCACCAGAGGATCGAGGTTGACCTCGACCAAATCAGGGCTATCCAAAACCTAAGGCCTCCGCGAAACCCTAAAGAGATCCAGAAGCTCGCTGGAATGATCGCGGCTCTGAATCGATTCATTTTCAGGTCTGCTGACAGGTGCAGACCTTTCTATCTCCTGATTAATAAGTGGAAAGGATTTGAGTGGTTTGAAGAATGTGCCATGGCCTTCCAGCAACTCAAAGAGTACCTAGCCCAGCCATTCATCATGTCTAATCCAGAGGCCGACGAGGTCCTATACGCATACATTGTTGTGGCGCACCACGCTGTGAGCCTGGTGCTGATACGAGATGACAGTGGTGTTCAAAAACCAATCTACTACGTTAGCAAGTCATTGCACGAAGCTAAGGTCAAGTACTTACCCTTGGAGAAAGCCATACTTGCTGTGGTCCACGCTACGCGAAAGCTGCCTCATTATTTCCAGGCTCACACGGTGGTCGTTTTAACCCAATTACCCTTGAAATCCGTACTTCGGGCCGCCGATTATACGGGAAGAATTGCGAAGTGGAATACCATCCTAGGGCCCTTCGACGTTAAATACATGCCTCGGACCGCCATAAAGGGCCAGGTTCTGGCAGACTTGACGGCGGAGTTCGCTGAGCCTATTATAGAAGTGGGGGCCGAGGGGAGGATCTTTAATGAGAAGCCAATTGGAGCAATCTCTATCTCGAGGTCACCATGTTAGAAAGTATATGTTGATGGCGCGGCAAATCAAAGAGGATCAGGAGTAGGACTAGTCTTAGTATCCCCTGAAGATCATGTCATAAAGAAGTCCCTGAGGCTCGGATTCTTGGCCATAAATAACGAGGCCGAGTATGAGGCGTTATGGCAAGGAATGGTCATGGTACAGAAGATGGGAGGAAAGTCGGTTAAGATATTCTCGAACTCGAAATTGGTGGTAAGGAAGGTAAAGGTAGAGATGGAGGCCAAAGACTCGAGAATGCAAGAGTACCTGAGCCAGGTCAAGCGCTTGCAGTCGGAGTTCAGCCCCTTCAGCTTGTCTCACATTCCCAAGAATAGGAATAGCCACGCCGACTCGTTAGCCACACTTACGACCTCCTCGGCTGCGAGTCTACCTAGGATCATACTTGTGGAGCATCTGGAGAGAGCGAGTGAGGTGGCAAGGGGAGCAATCCCTATCCATCAGGTTGGAATGGGCCCCAGCTGGATGGACCCCATAATGAGATTCCTCAAAGACGATGTTCTGCCCGAGGAGAAGTCAGAGGTAGAGAAAATACGAAGGACTGCTTCTTGGTTCTGGATGTTCGAGGACCACAAGTTGTATAGGCGCTCCTACTCTGGACCATACCTACTGTGCGTCCACCCCGAAGCAACAGAATTACTGCTCGAAGAGCTGCACGAGGGAATCTGTGGGAGCCATACGGGAGGAAGATCCCTATCCCACCGAGCCGTCACGCAAGGGTACTGGTGGCCAGGAATGCAGAAGGAAGCCCTAAACTATGTCAAAAAGTGTGACCAATGCCAAAGGTTCGCCCCGAATATTCATCAGCCCGGAGGGGCCCTCAATCCTTTGTCCAGTCCATGGCCGTTTGCCCAGTGGGGCTTGGACATTGTAGGACCTTTCCCCAGAGTGCTAGGGAATAAGAGATATCCCTTGGTGGCCACGGATTACTTCATTAAGTAGGTAGAGGCAAAGCCCCTAGCCAACATCAGGGACATGAACGCAAAGAAATTCCTTTGGAGGAACATTGTCACGCGATTCGGTGTCCCGCATACCCTTATCTCGGATAATGGGCTCCAATTCGATAGCAAGGCCTTCAGAAGGTACTGTTATGAACTGAGAATCATAAACAGATACTCAACGCCCGCCTACCCTTAGGGAAACGGACAGGCCAAGGCTGTCAACAAGGTCATCGTCAATGGGCTCAAGAAGAGACTGGCTGACGCTAAGGGAAGATGGGTAGAGGAGCTGCCCCACGTTCTCTGGACGTACCGGACTACGCCTAAGCAGTCAACAGGGGAAACACCTTTTGCCATGACTTATGGTGCCGAGGCAGTGATCCCCCTAGAGACAAACTTCCTAACGCAAAGGACGAGCTCTTTCACTCCAGACAGCAACGACGAACTGCTGGGGAGGAGCTTGAACCTGGTTGACGAACGAAGAGAATGAGAAATGGTCCAGCTGGCCTATTACCAACAAAAACTCAAGCAAAGATAAGACGCCAATGTGAAGCTCAGACCACTAGCATTGGGGGACTTGGTGCTGAGGAAAGTCGTAAGGGTTGCCAAGAACCCTTCCTGGGGGAAGCTGGGACCAAACTAGGAGGGGCCCTACCGAATTACCTCAATAGCAGGGATAGGCGCATACTATTTAGAAGATTTAGATGAAAAACCTGTACCTCGCCCATGGAATGTAAATAATCTGAAAAGATATTATTATTAATGAAAAAGTTTCTTTTGATCTAGATTTTAAGCCTCTCCTAATTATGTAGCTCCCATTTCGATGGTCATTCTAAGTGAAACTAACCACTGCAAAAAAGGTCCCAAGTGTTAGATAGAACCAAGGCCTTGCATGGTCCTCGGACTCAAGCCTATGGGGAAACTAACCACTGCAAAAAAGGTCGTAAGTGTTAGACAGAACGAAGGCCTTGCATGGTCCTCGAACTCAAGCCTATGAGGAAACTAACCACTGCAAAAAAGGTCGTAAGTGTTAAGGTTGTTGCCTTTTCTCTTCTTTTTTTTTGGTGGTTGTGGGTTGATTTTCATGGGTTGTGATGGGTTGATGTTGATGGGTTATAGCAGCAGGTGTGGGTTGATTTTCATGGGTCGTGATGGGATGATGTTGGTGGGTTATGACGGCAGGTGTGGGCTAATTTTGTTGGTTAGGTTGATTTTGGGTTTGGTTATTGTGGTAGGTGGTAGTGGGTTGGTTGGTTGATTATGGATTTTGGTTATGGTTGTCAATGGTGGTGGTAGTGGATTGTGGTGGTTGGAGGGGTGTGTTGTGGGCAGTGGTGGTGGTGTGCTATGGGCAGTGGTGGTGGTGGACTATGTTGTATATTTATTATTTGGAGTTCTTTTTTTTAATGTCATTTTAATTTATAGTATATATTATTTTAATGTGTTGTATAGAAGAATAGAATATCTTATATAGGTGAATTGTAAAATAGTCTGTTAATTTTTTTTTTTTTTTTTTGAGAAAAAAAGTAATTTTTTGATATATCAAAATAGCTGTTTTTCTTTTTTTTTCCAAACTCTTAAAGCTAGTGCTCTTAATAACCCATTTTAAAAAACTTTTTGATAATTTTTGCACTTTTCATAGAAAAATTTCTAAAATAAAAGATCCACATGTAATGATTTATCGGGTTCTAATCTCTTTTCGTCAGGCTCCCATCATAGAGGACATAGAAAAAGAAAAAAGAAAAAGAACTATAGTACAAAATAGAAATTCTGTGATAAGAGCTTTGGGAATTTAGTAATAGCAACAAACATGTAGGGAAGTTTAGAGACAAAGAAAGTAGAACGCAGAAATTGAGAGGCAAAGATCTTGGGTTCCGCTCCACGGCGATGACCGCCAATCAGTACTTAAACCTCCAGTTCGTTCCAGCCTCCGTCAACCATGGTGTTCCTGGTGTAAAACCCACATATTTTTATTTAATTAATGTTTAGTTATTTATTTAACAAACCTTAACTTTTGTTTCTTAACCACAGTTGAATGGCAGAGAAATGTGCAGAATAACTGTGGAAATGATTTGTATATAGTTAGTTAGGCAACGCTTGAAACTATAAGGGAAAGTAGATATCTCGAGTTTTAAAAAATCGAGATCCATTTACATAAATCTCGAGTTCCATGCAAAAAAATTTTTAGTTTTATCGCCCCTATAGTGGCGTTTTTAAGTCCTATAGTGACGTTTTAAAGCCCTATAGCAGCGTTTTCCTACAAAATTTTTTTTGTAAGTGTTCAATACCAGGTTCAGGGAGCCCTATAGTGGCGTTTTTATGCCCTATACCGACGTTTTAAAGCCTTATAGTGGCATTTTTCTGCTAATTTTTTTTATAACTCCATTTTTAAGCCCTATAGTGACGTTTTTAAGCCCTATAGCAGCGTTTTCTAAACTCGATTTTTTAAAACTCGATTTTTACTTGGATTTTTTTTACAAATCAAGCCTTAAAAACTTGATTTTTATCTTGGAACTCGAGTTTTAGATACTCGAGATGCTAGTTTTTAACTTTCTTCTACAACGTGACAACTAACTAAATATTTTAATATTTATTGTTATTTAGAAAAAAATTTCGTTGAATGGCTATCTGGTTAAGTAATGGCTTTTAAATGATGTGGCAGATTGGATCCAAATCTCCTTTCCACTCATTGGTTACGTGGGCTTGGATTTGGATCCAGTACAATACCTTGCACCGGTGCAATTATTCTATTTTCGCTCGCATAAAGTTTTATCATTCTTAATTCTCAATTTTTAACTATAACTTTTTAACTTTTTATAATTATTTTTAAAATTTTTGTATTTAATAGTTGAGGTTGAAAGTTGATTTTTCAACTTCCAACCCCAACCATTTCTTTTTATTGAATCATGTGCAATTCCTACCTAACTATTGCACCTTATCTCAGTTGGTTTTGAGTTTTGCACAGCTAATCAGGAGGAAAATAAGTTCATTGACGCTGCCTGCGAGTTTTGCTTTGTGAATCACTTTCTAATAATCTATCTCCTCTTCCTGTTTCTTGTATTATCAATCGGAATTTCAGTTTCCAAGTATGGCTGAGGGACTTGTTACTGATCTCATTAAGCAGTTGGTTTCAGTTGCTGCTCTGGAGTCGGAACAAGAGATAAGGTTGGTCGTCGGCGTTGACGAAGAAGTTGAAAAGCTTAAATGCAATCTACAAACAGTGACGGCGGTCCTCAATGATGCTGAGAAAAGACAAGTTACTGAGGAAACCGTGAAGCTTTGGTTAGAAAAGCTCAAGGATGCATGCTACAAGATGAATGATGTGATAGATGAGTGGAACACTGCAATGATCAAATCAACCATTAAGAAAGAAGAAGAAAATGTTGATAATGCTCATCCTGTTATGAAGAAGAAGGTACGTTCCTTCATTATCCCCTCTCCTTCATGTTGTTTCCATGAAGTTGATAAACTTGTTATGCGTCACGATATTGCTCACAAGATAAAAGATTTGAATAGAAAATTAGATGAAATTGTCAAAGAGAAAGATAGGTACCAGTTTAAGTTATCTAATGACCCTGTCCCTGAAGTAGTTAATCGACCAACAACTACCTCCTTTGTTGATGTGTCCGAAATATTTGGTCGTGAAAACGTTAAGAATAATCTAGTGAGGATTCTATTGGGGAGGGGAGGTGAAGAAGAAAGAAGGCCCCGTGTCATTTCTTTAGTGGGCATGGGAGGACTTGGAAAAACTACTCTTGCCCAACTAGCCTACAATGATCCTAAGGTGCAAGACCATTTTGAGATAAAAGTTTGGGTTTGTGTTACTGATCCTTTTGATAAGTGCAAGGTGGCGAAAGAAATCCTTGAATCTATTGAGGGTCAATCCCCCAACTTGACTACATTGCAAAGTCTATTAGATAGAATTTGTGCTAACATTGCAAACGAGAAGTTCTTTCTTGTCTTAGATGATGTGTGGACTGAAGACTATACGATGTGGGATCAATTCAAAGTTGCATTCCAATGTGTTGCTCTAAGCAGTTATATTATAGTCACCACACGTAAAAGCAGAGTTGCGGAGATGATGGGAAGTGTGAGCGTGATCAATTTGAGTGAATTGTCTAAGTTAGACTGTTGGTTGATATTTAGTAAAATAGCATTTCTAGATAAGGATCCTGAGCAATGTGAGCAACTTGAAGACATTGGTAGGCAAATAGCAAAGAGATGCAAAGGCTTGCCACTTGCTGCAAAGACTCTAGGGAGTCTCATGCGCTTCAAGAAAAGTAGAGAAGAATGGAAGACTATCTTGAATAGCAATTTGTGGGAATTAGAAGATGTTGAAAAAGGTCTTTTTGCGTCATTGTTACTAAGTTATTATGATTTGTCCTCACCATTGAAACAATGTTTCTCATATTGTGCTATCTTGCCAAAAGGTTATATCTTTTCCAGTGATGATTTGGTATTTATGTGGATGGCACAAGGATATATTCCTTCAAAATCAAATATGGAGATGGAAGTCATTGGAAGAGAATACTTTGAAAATCTATTCATACGCTCTTTCTTCCAAGCTTTTAAGGAATATCCGAATGATGACAAGATAAGAATATGCAAAATGCATGACATAGTGCATGACTTTGCGCAATTAATGTCAAAAAATGAATGCTTCACGATCAATAGTGACATAAAGTTGGATTCAGCCAAAAAAGAAGACATAGAGTTGGGATTAGATTTTAAAAATGCTCGCCATTTGTGGTTAGAAATTTCTGGTGAGGCCCACTTTTTGTGTCCAATAATAGTGCAAAAAATATACGCACTCTCATTCTTGTCAATCGCAATGATTATAACTTATCTAATTTATTCCAGCATTTTAGATGTTTACAGACATTAACTTTAGATGGTATGTTAAAGGAACTTCCAGATGCAATGGAAAATTTCATACATTTAAGGTATCTCAATTTAGTTAATTATTATGGGTTCGGATTGCCTGAAACTATTTGTAATCCTTGCAATTTACAAATTTTGAAGATCATGATTAGAGATGCTAGGTTCAATAAATTACCGCGGGGGATGAGTAAACTAATTAACCTAAGGCATTTTATTTTGGATAGATTTTCCAAGAGGGATTGGAAGATTGATTTCTTTGAGAACATTAAGTCATTTCTATGTAAGTAGTAAGGATGACTGTAAAGGATGTAAACTTGGGGAATTAAAAAATTTGAACCACCTTCAAGGGACTCTTCGAATAATTGGACTAGGGAATGAGGAAGATATAAGTGGGGCCAAGGATGCACAGCTCAAGAAGAAGATAGGCCTTCATACTTTGTCACTATGGTTTGTTGGATGGGATTTTGAGGATACAAGGAGGGAGTCCGATGCATTAGTTCTGAATGCCTTAGAGTCACCTCCGGACTTGGAACATTTAAGCATTGAAATGTACCAGGCCACCACAATGTCTATTAATTGGACGATGTCCTTGACCAAATTGAAAATGCTTGATATCCGATACACATTTTTAGAGCATATGCCTCCTCTAGGAAAACTTCCATTTCTCAAATCATTACACATAAAGGTTGCGAAATATTTGAAAAAGGTAGGAAATGAATTTTTGGGAATAGAATCCAGAAAGAAGAAAGACAATATAATTGTATTCCCAAATTTGAAAGCTCTCACATTTGACGGTTTAAGAGAGTGGGAAGAATGGATTGGGATTGGAGCAGAAGAAGATGAAGAAGACTGTATCATTACTATAATGCCACATCTTCAACAGTTGGAAATTTGGAGTTGCCCAAAGCTAAAGTCATTGCCAAACTTCCTTCATACAACTCCATTACAGAATTTGGGGATCTATGGCTGTCCAATTGTCAAAGAACGTTGTGAAGGAGGGATAGGAGAGGACTGGCACAAGATTTCACACGTCCCAAACATCAATTTTGATATAAAACACGCTTTCCTTAAGGTAACTTCTTTTTCTTTTCCTTGGTTTCTTCTTTTATTTTTGCAAAAATTAAAAAAATAAATAAATAAAAGAGAAGACATCGTTGATGAATTTATCTGGTTCTCAGCAATTTGAATTAGGTGATTTATATAATGTTGTTACACATAACTAGCCTGCTTAACATGTGGTTGCTTATATTTAGTTCTTTGATTTATCTACAATTGCATGATATCAGATTCAATAAATATCCACATCATTATCCTTACTCAGTCATTTCCACATACACAGAAAAAAATTCCAAATTCCAAAGTCTAACTCTTTCTAATTCATTTACATTTTGATATTTATATCGGTCTTGCCCATTTTCTTGATTTCGGCTGTGTTCTCCATGCCCAAAAGTGGGAAAAGAGAAAACTGGCCCAAGATTTCCCAGACCTCACAAACGAGTTAGTTCGGGTCGGGCTAATCAAGCTCATTCCAAAACGGGTCATTCTAAATGGGGTGCAGGCAGGTAGGGTCAAGTCAGGTTACGAGTCTATCATTATTTATTCACATGCAAAAAAGTACTAAATGAACAAAAAAGTACTAAATGTCAAATATAAGAAAATGGTAAAATAAAAGAGAAGTTAAATAATAAATAAATTCTAAAGAGATAAGTTTTATTCAAATCATCAATAGATATATAAAAGTAGAGACCTCATGCGGGAGTGCATGAGATTATGCCATGTGGCGCTCTAATTTTGCATTTAGCCATTTTTACCTCTTTTTATTAAGTTTTTTTTTTTACTGTTACCCAATAGATTATAGTAACTTATTTTTACTATTATATAAAATATGAGCTGCTCTTGACAATTAGACCAAATGTTATTCTGATTCTAAAAAGAAAAACAAATGTTATTCTCTACAAAATGAACTAACTTTTAAAAGTAAACCAAACATTATGAAAAGCCCAAACCTAGTTATTATCTTACATATTATCACCCAAGTCTAATCCTTCCCGTGTGTAAATCAAAGCCCAAAATCTTACCCACTTACAAACTCTCTTCCTCCTCCCGACGTATAGATGATACTTCTAGAAAATCACATTCTCATAGAATATTGTCTTTCTTTTTTTCTCAATTTCAATTCAATACGCTTTTGTCTATTAATAATGTTCAATGCAATTCATGCTAGCAAATTATCTTTGTCATCAACCATTGCAACAAAAATTTATATAAATCATGAAATTCTTGAGATAGCATATACTATTTCACAAAATGCCATTTACATAATATTTTCTTTTAAAAAAATCAATGATAGGAATGGTCAAAAACATGATCCTATACAAGAAATTCCAAAAATACATTTAAAACAATTTTCATAGGAGGATTTATCTTTAAAGAATATGAAGACAATAACAGAGATAAAATGCATCGAACGGGATCCTACAAAACAGGTTTGTTAATTATTTCAAATTATACTCATCATTTACATGAAAAAATAATAATACATCATATTATTTACATTAATATATATATATATATATTTATTTATTTAAAAGTTTATTGCAGGATGTGAACTGCTAGGGTTTGCAAAAATAAGAAACATTGATACAACGATGGGTTGGTATCGCATTTCGTGCTTGCTTTGTAAAAGGAAGGTCAAACCACAATTAGGACCATTTTGGTGTGCAAAATGTGAAACAAAAACAAATCTTCATTTCCTAAGGTTAGAGGTACTCACATTAACTACATAATACATACTCTCCAAATATTTATGAGATATTCATCTCACTACAACTACTATACATACAATTGCAAACTACTTCAAATACTATATTCAAATTGAAGTTTTTGATGCAACTGACAAAACAACTTTTGTGATATTTGATCAAGATGCTGAGAAAATCCTAAATAAATTTGCAAGAGATCTTGCTGAAAAACAAACTAAGGTAAAACTTATTTAAATTATTAAATTATTGTAAAACTATTGATCATAATTTATATTAAATTTCTTATATACAGATTGATATTGGATAAGGAATCCTACATGATTTGAAGAAAATTTTAGAAAAAAAAAGATGCATTTTCCTACTTCATTTGAATGGATTCAATCTAAATGATGGTTTTGAAAATTACACAGTTGCTAAGATTTTTTATGCACCTTCAAATATGCTATATTAATTCTTTTGCTACACTATTCCTAAATTAACAAAAAATATAATAACATTTTCAAAAAACTGTCACATTACTGAAATTTAATATAATTGCAAATACTTACAAAAAAATCTTAGCTACAACAAATTTGCAAGTCCAAATTTTGTAAGATCCAATCAAGAATCTTCCAATGCCAATTCTTTAGTGATTAACACAAATGATGCAACAAAATGAAAAAGTAATGAAAGTTCAAAAATTGAACAGATAAGGATGAGCCAAACTTCAAACATTGAAGATGAAGAAATAGATGATGATAACATACCCCTTAACAAACTTTACAAGCGTCACCATACCACAATAACCAAGTATTGAAGAAACAAAAAAAAAAAAAACGATTTCGTAATGAAGCTCTTTATTACATCATATAATAAAGATCAATAATATGGAGCTTTTAGCAAATTTTATTATACAATATTGCTCCAAAGTTGTTTTTTTATTGCTTATTACTTGAACTGAATAATTATAATGGATATGTATGTGTAATTTATAATTGTTGCTTCTTATGATGAACTCATTACTAACAAAGTTTTATAACAAATATGCTATAATATATATATATACAACATTCTCCAAAAAAAAAAAAAAAATTACATAAAATATTACAATATTATTTGTGCATCGCACGGGCAACTTACTAGTTGGTTTTAATGTTAGGTGCCATTCCATCTTTGTTACAACTTGTGGGATTGTTCTTTGTTCCCGAGTCTCCTAGAAATCTGGTGAGAAAGGTTATAGGCTAAAGTGTTTTTCTTGTGTGACGAAATAGAATACAATGGATGCTTTAATATGGTTTTCATGGCTTCTTCAAGCTGTTAAGTGAATAAATTTATCATTTCCTATTAGTTTAAGCTATTGGGATGCTTTTAGGATAAACATTTAAACTTCTACTTCTGTTCTTTTGTTAACTCTGTAAAAAGGAAAAGAAAAATGAGCAGGCATTAGAATTCCGAAATAATGAGCACAACTTCTCTGCAGGGAAAACTTGGTTAAGAAAAAGAGCTTCAAGCTTCTTTACAGCGTCTTAGGGGAAAGAATGCGGATATTTCTCAAGAAGCAGCAAAGATCATGGTAACCTTCCAACTACATGATTTTATGACATTGTGGCTATGTTATAACCTTAACTAGGGGAAAATATTTCTTATTTGTTATGTTCATCAACTTCTTTCCTTTCCATAGGATTATACAGAAAACTTTCAGTAGCACTCAAAATCTAGCATTCTAGACTTATTCGAGAAGAGATATGTTCATTCCCTCATTGTAAGCCCCACTCATCGTGGAACCTTTACTTTTCATGGCTAGTCTAATCATTTTATATGTTTTATTTAAATTCGATTAGACTGGACTAGGGTTGATGGCATTGCAACAATTTCGAGAGGCAACCACAATTGCATATTATGCAAGATCTATATTTGCAGAAGCTGGTAAATTAATAGTAAAAAGAATTGTTCCATGGAAAAAAATGCTAATATTAACAAATGAATAATTCATGAGTATTACCTCTGGTTTCTAGTAGGTTTTTCAAGCAGCATTGGGACTTTATCAATGGCAATTATCCAGGTACTTGGCTCACCTTAAATTTTAGTGGATATAGAATTCAGCTTGATACATAAAACAAACCATGTAAACTATCTTTTTACAGATTCTGGCTACTGCCTTAAGTGTAATGTTGACAGATAAATCAGGAAGACGGCCACTTCTTATGGTGAGGACTTCACAAAATCAACTTTAAGTCTATGGTGTATAGTTAAGTCGATTGCAATAAAGTCTGCTAACTCTTGCAGGTCTCTGCTGCTGGAATGTGCTTAAGTAGCTTCCTTGAAGGCGTGGCATTCTTCTTTCAGGTGTCTTTCGAAAACAAATTCAAAGCTTCTCTGTCTGTCATTCTGTTTTCCACCTAAATGAATGATCATTGTCTTAAAAACTTCTGTTATGAACAGGACATCTATTGGTTGAAGGAGCTCACTCCCATCTTGGTGCTAATTGGGATCCTGGTAATAAAATAGAACCTGAAAATATAAATTTTACCTTCTCCAGAAAAAAACTAGACGTTTCTAAACCTAATTTCTCATATTCTGTCTCATTTACACTTCAATGATCAAATAGAATACTGGTGGTTGTTGGGTTTCTGAAGGGTCTGCGGTAATTGGAAAATCATGGCTTAGATTTCAAGAAGCTCACAACAATATTACTACTAATTTATAAATTGGCAGTGCTAATTGGTTCATTGGCAATTACAAACTACCAAAAGACGCAGTTCCCCTTCTCAATAAAAGAACTAAAAATTTCTTAGTTGAATATCTCAGATTCAATTCAATCAATGCTTCAACTACAAATTAGAATTTGAAAGATTTAAGGGGCTTATGGTATTCTAAGCTTAAAACTTGCTCAAATCTTCAGGACTCCAAAAGCCCTTTTATCAGCTATTGCTGCAATTTATAATATGCTCAAACTATGCACTTTCCTATGTTTCTTGTCCTTTCAAATCCTTAAAAAGCAACAAAGGGGTGTTTAGTGTTCTTCTTCACTTCAATACTGGGCTGAGGTCTTGCATATCAAATTTAGATGCATGTGATTGACTGGCTAATGGTCCATGCAGGCTAATTGTGTGACTTACTCATTAGGCATGGGAGGATTACCTTGTGATATAATGTCATAGGTATGTCATTTATTGAATTGTGAATTGATTTATTAATAGGAATTTTGCATAAACAGGCAGGGTTTGGCATGTATATAACACTAATTTGAGGATGAATATTCCCCATAAATGTCAAGGGTACACAGGTCCTTGTAACTTTAGTCAATTGCTTCTCTGCTTGGATTGTTTCATATTCTTTTAATTTTATGGTGGAATGGAGTACAGCAGGTAATTGTTTATACACTTCTACTTTGTTATGGAAATGATTTTTACACACTTCAAATTTTTTAAATTTTTTGTTACAAGCACTTCCAATTTTAGTACAAGTTTCTTCCTCTCTTTTCTCTAATCATATGTACATATTTTTCCCACGGCACCCCAGGAACATTTTTCTTCTAATCCGCCATTTGTGGTTTGACTGTTCTATTCGTTGCGAAATTGGTACCAGAGACAAAGGGGCAAACTCTGGAAGAAATACAAGCATCAATGAACCATTTTCACTAATTAGACAAAGTTGGGATACTAATAGTGAAGTAAATGTGGTTTAAAGTGTATCAAAATTGGAGAATTTCTTCCTAACAGATGGGAGGAAAAACTAAGCTTATTATAAATATTTGGAAGAAATCAGTTTAAAATTCTAGTTTGAGCAATTATATATCCATCATTTGGCATTTGTGAAATTTATAGAGAGGACAATTTTTGTTGTTGCAACTTTATAACCATCATAACAAATGCCATTGCTTACAATAGTACAATCCTCGCCAACTCATTGTCACATTTTTATGGATTTTGATTCTCACACATCAACTAATTCTCATCTCTTTTTTCAAATGTTATAAAATGTAGACATTCTTGCATCAATTGTGGATATGTGTGTGAAATAGTGGATGTGAAAAAGTATGATAAAGAATTTGTACAACTTTGTGGATATTTGTACAACTTTGTAATAGTCCTTCCGTACCATCTCTTTCCATTTCTCTTGGAAGATGATAAAACTATTTTTATGTGTCAAGAGAGAGAGATAAAGCCTGGTTTGGGGTTTGTTTATTTGATTTTTTTTTTTTTTTT
>NW_027070087.1:142525-166900 GCF_002906115.3 Quercus suber
CTGTTTGTAGGTTATTTCTGCATTTTTTGAGTGTTTGATTTGCTGGGTTTTGGTGTTTTGATGATCGCTGACTTTTGTGTTTCCAAGTTGGAGCTGATTTTGTGTTTCTAATTTGGATTAGTGGGTTTCCAACTTGGAGATTGGTGTTGATTTTGTGAACAAAGAGGATGCAAATCTATTGATTTTGATTGGTGTGCGTTGGGTTCAAATTTCTGGGTTCAAAATTATGGGTTCGATTTCTGGGTTAGGTTTTTAGTTTCAATTTCAGATTATCGATTTGTTGATGTGATTATTGTTTGATTTGAGTTTTGAATTTTAGTGTGTTTGGTTGTAAAGAAAATACAAGAAAGACAAAGAAAATAAAATAAAACAAGTTCTTCCAAAGAACATGTAAAATCATGATCTGGGAAAGATCACAAAGAACATGAACATGTTCTTCCAAAAAATTAACGAAAAGAAAAGTATGTAAATTTGGTTTGTTGTTTTCTTATTTTCTGTTTTTAATTTTTTTTTGTTTTTAATTTTTTTTCTTTAGTTAAAATTAATAAATTAATTTTTTTTTTTAATTTAGGTGCTGACGTGACATTTTTTAATGTCAAATAATATTTTTTATTATTATTTTAATGGCCACGTCATCTTCCGTTTGCCACCTGTGCAATTTCCGTTTCTAATGTAACGGTAGAGACAAAAATGAAACGCGTTTTCCAGGATAGGGACTAAAAGCGGTAAAAAAAAAATTTAGGGACCAAAATGGAAATCGCGTGAAAATATAGGGACGAAAATGTGATTTTCGCCTTTATTTAACAAACCTTAACTTTTGTTTCTTAACCACAGTTGAATGGCTATCTGGTTAAGTTAATGGCTTTTAAATGATGTGGCAGATTGGATCCAAATCTCCTTTCCACTCATTGGTTACGTGGGCTTGGATTTGGATCCGGTACAATACCTTGCACCGGTGCAATTATTCTATTTTCGCTTGCATAAAGTTTTATCATTCTTAATTCTCAATTTTTAACTGTAACTTTTTAACTTTTTATAATTATTTTTAAAATTTTTGTATTTAATAGTTGAGGTTGAAAGTTGATTTTTCAACTTTCAACCCCAACCATTTATTTTTATTGAATCATGTGCAATTCCTACCTAACTATTGCAGCTTATCTCAATCCCAATTCTGAGTTTTGCACAGCTAATCAGGAGGAAAATAAGTTCATTGACGCTGCCTGCGAGTTTGCTATTTGCTTTGTGAATCACTTTCTAATAATCTATCTCCTCTTCCTGTTTCTTGTATTATCAATCGGAATTTCAGTTTCCAAGTATGGCTGAGGGACTTGTTACTGATCTCATTAAGCAGTTGGTTTCAGTTGCTGCTCTGGAGTCGGAACAAGAGATAAGGTTGGTCGTGGGCGTTGACGAAGAAGTTGAAAAGCTTAAATGCAATCTACAAACAGTGACGGCGGTCCTCAATGATGCTGAGAAAAGACAAGTTACTGAGGAAACCGTGAAGCTTTGGTTAGAAAAGCTCAAGGATGCATGCTACAAGATGAATGATGTGATAGATGAGTGGAACACTGCAATGATCAAATCAGCCATTAAGAAAGAAGAAGAAAATGTTGATAATGCTCATCCTGTTATGAAGAAGAAGGTACGTTCCTTCATTATCCCCTCTCCTTCATGTTGTTTCCATGAAGTTGATAAACTTGTTATGCGTCACGATATTGCTCACAAGATAAAAGATTTGAATGGAAAATTAGATGAAATTGTCAAAGAGAAAGATAGGTACCAGTTTAAGTTAACTAATGACCCTGCCCCTGAAGTAGTTAATCGACCAACAACTACCTCCTTTGTTGATGTGTCCGAAATACTTGGTCGTGAAAACGTTAAGAATAATCTAGTGAGGATCCTATTGGGGAGGGGAGGTGAAGAAGAAAGAAGGCCCCGTGTCATCTCTTTAGTGGGCATGGGCGGACTTGGAAAAACTACTCTTGCCCAACTAGCCTACAACGATCCTAGGGTGCAAGACCATTTTGAGATAAAAGTTTGGGTTTGTGTTTCTGATCCTTTTGATAAGTGCAAGGTGGCGAAAGAAATCCTTGAATCTATTGAGGGTCAATCCCCCAACTTGACTACATTGCAAAGTCTATTAGATAGAATTCGTGCTAACATTGCAAACGAGAAGTTCTTTCTTGTCTTAGATGATGTGTGGACTGAAGACTATACGATGTGGGATCAATTCAAAGTTGCATTCCAATGTGTTGCTCTAAGCAGTTATATTATAGTCACCACACGTAAAAGCAGAGTTGCGGAGATGATGGGAAGTGTGAGCGTGATCAATTTGAGTGAATTGTCTAAGTTAGACTGTTGGTTGATATTTAGTAAAATAGCATTTCTAGATAAGGATCCTGAGCAATGTGAGCAACTTGAAGACATTGGTAGGCAAATAGCAAAGAGATGCAAAGGCTTGCCACTTGCTGCAAAGACTCTAGGGAGTCTCATGCGCTTCAAGAAAAGTAGAGAAGAATGGAAGACTATCTTGAATAGCAATTTGTGGGAATTAGAAGATGTTGAAAAAGGTCTTTTTGCGTCATTGTTACTAAGTTATTATGATTTGTCCTCACCATTGAAACAATGTTTCTCATATTGTGCTATCTTGCCAAAAGGTTATATCTTTTCCAGTGATGATTTGGTATTTATGTGGATGGCACAAGGATATATTCCTTCAAAATCAAATATGGAGATGGAAGTCATTGGAAGAGAATACTTTGAAAATCTATTCATACGCTCTTTCTTCCAAGCTTTTAAGGAATATCCGAATGATGACAAGATAAGAATATGCAAAATGCATGACATAGTGCATGACTTTGCGCAATTAATGTCAAAAAATGAATGCTTCACGATCAATAGTGACATAAAGTTGGATTCAGCCAAAAAAGAAGACATAGAGTTGGGATTAGATTTTAAAAATGCTCGCCATTTGTGGTTAGAAATTTCTGGTGAGGCCCACTTTTTGTGTCCAATAATAGTGCAAAAAATATACGCACTCTCATTCTTGTCAATCGCAATGATTATAACTTATCTAATTTATTCCAGCATTTTAGATGTTTACAGACATTAACTTTAGATGGTATGTTAAAGGAACTTCCAGATGCAATGGAAAATTTCATACATTTAAGGTATCTCAATTTAGTTAATTATTATGGGTTCGGATTGCCTGAAACTATTTGTAACACACACACACACACACAGAGAAATAGATGCTTAAGAAACGAGCAAAAAGTGGACTATACATGAGGAAAGACAGAAAGGTTGTTCAACAACATGATGTATACTATAATTTTATGCTATGGTACTTACAGCACAGCCAGTACAGAACGAGCCACAAAGTGCGACCAGGGTGCTGAGTACAACAACAGGTGTGGCAGTGGCAGAGGCACCACTTGGTGTTGTATCTCCACCATCTGTATTGGGCTGGGCTTCAAAATTTGTACAACTTTGTAATAGTCCTTCTTCCATGCCATCTCTATCCATTTCTCTTACAACGGAGAGAGTGAGAGAGGGAGAGAGGGAGAGAGAGTACTGTTAGAGATTGTTAGTTGAGATAGATCATAGGAATTATTAGGACAGAAAAATTATATTCAGTGCGCTTTCGTATGCTTATTGGACCGAGCGGACATATGAACAATTTCGATAATGTGTATTCAATTCACAAAGCAATGGAGCCCACAAGGTAATATCCATGCTCGTTGGTGTGGTTTCTTCGGCTTCTTCACTTACCTGTTTCTTTCGAAAAGGAGGTTTATGCCATTGACCCACTACGAATAGACAATGATGCTTTTTATACGGAATAAAAATCATGCATAGTGAAGGCCTGTCATATTCTCCCTTGGACCTTAGGATTCCATTTACTAAAGCACATCATCTAGTACTATTGTTAGGACATAGGGAGAGAATTATTATAAAATAATTCAAATTAGTTTAATTAGGTTTGCTTATGTCACTTATTAAACTCTTGGACCAAATTCATTTCAAGGCTAAGAAGGACCCACAGTTTATATAATCATTGAAATTGGGTCATGCCTAATAATCATTGAGAAGCATCACACAAGAAGAGCTGAAAACGAGCTGAACTTTGTCGAATAGTAAATGTTCAAGCTTGGCGCGACAGCAAAAATAGAATGTTTGAGTTTGGCTTGAGCTTAATACAAGCCTATAAATAATGTTCAAGTTTGAGCTCGTTATAAAGTATAAAAGCTTAAGCTCAGCTAGGCTTGGCTTGATTCATTAGTCAAGCCAAGCTCGAGCTCAATATCAAGCCCAAACTCAAACTCAATATCATGCTTTTGAGCTTGAGATCCAACATAAGTATATTATCAAGCCTATATCAAGTTTATTATCTAGCCTATTTGGTTTGGATGAGTAGTCTTAACTTATAATTAATTAAAGTTTTAAAAAGATATGAGTTTACTTGTCAAGCTCATATCAATTTTATTACCAAACACATAAATAAGCCTAAGCTCAACTTGTTTTATTATTTTTGTATCGAGCCTTAGTATTCACGAGCTTGTTTATGAACAATATTTTTTACTCGGGTTTGGCTCGTTTATTAAACAAGCCTAAAACTAAAACTTAAGCTTGGCTTGTTTATAAACAAACAAACAAACATGAACGAGCTTTTTATCAAGCCAAGCCTGAGTTGTTTATAAATGGCTTAGTTCATTTACAGCCCTACACAAGAGTGTAGCTTGATGGTAGGACTTCTTGTTCAGCACATAAAGAGAGCAGTTTGAGCGATAGCTCTAACAAGGCCCGTGTGGTACACATGGTATTATTTATTACCGTCACGTGGTGTAGGGTCGATGAGCTCATACTGAAGACCCCCTTCCTTTTTATTAAGCAAAAGATAAAAAATCATTGAGAAGCCATGTGGTTGGCTCATTGCCCATAATTCACTTGGTTTATTAAATAGTAATGATTATTGATTAGTTTTTTGCAAAGCTTTGTCTTGTCTATAACTAAAAATAATTTCTGATTTGTAGAAGTCTACAACCTAGATAATTAAAATATTATTAGTAGTATTATTATTAGGACTTAGGGCAACAATTATAAATAAAAATAATTCAAATTAGGTGGCTTTTAGGATCTCTTATGTCGTTGATTAGATCAATGATTAAAGTTCATTACATTGTTCAGGTTCACTTTTTGCTGAGACCAAGTGGTTTAATTTTTTTGGGCAATCCAAGATACGTGAGCATTAACTTACGCAAGAAAAATATGGATCTTGGACCAAATTCATTTCTAACCCAAAAAGGACCAAATTCATTTCTAACTCTCATGCCTTTTCAAATTGGGCTCATGACCCACAAGGAATAGGCCCATTGGCTCACATCTTTTCTATATCATGTAACTGACTCATGGCCCGTATTTATTGGACTTCATGAATTGGCCTATGACCTATATTTTCACTAAATCATAAATGAGAATCATGGCCATCTCCCTTTTCTCTTCACTGCAAGCCCAAATCTTGGTCACTTAGCAATTGGGTTCACGGCCCATATCATTGCCAACATCACATGGCGAGTTGATGGCCCGTATCAATCTTGCCTAAGGGCTTGGGCTTGGAGCCCGTATATTTTCTCAATATCACCAATATTCTAGACAATTTCAGTCGAAGGGACCCTCAATGTTCAAGTTGGATCAGAAGCCTGAAGCTAGACACTATAACTTTGACCTTCAACTCTGGCTTGTAACTATTTACTCTCAATTCATGAGGCTGCTCTGTACCATATATCATCCAGCATGTTGACTATGAAATATTTCCGATCTTTCCCATTGTGAAAGTTCTAGCGTGTGAAGGCTTGGACCTAGAAAGTAAAATCGTTTCTCTTTTGGCTAGGAGATAAAAAGCTAATTATTGTTGCACATATTGAGTAGTATACTGCCGCACACACTTCTGTTGAAATTATATTTTTAAAAACACGATTTTAGTTGTCTTGTATGCACAACGTGTAACTATTGCTACTTGGGTTATGAAATGCACCATAATCATTAAAATAAAACTCCGCAGACTTTGAGTCAACTGTAGCTACTATTATAATGAACTCATGCTGTGCCCAAATTTGGTTATTTTCATCAAATTATTTTTAGCTGTGATGAATTTTTTTAGCAATGGAGTGTCTAAAATTATTTTAACAACCAATTAATTTTCAGACACGATTAAAGTATAAAAATGATTAGAACATTCACTAAATTTAGTGAATGTTCTAATCATTATTTAATCAAATTTGAGCAAATAAGCAGTTTGAGGCTTTAAGCCCACCTATGAATGAGGGAACCACAGATAAGTGTAAGCTTTTATTACTAGTCATTTCGCGGCAACTGCAGTGAAGACTGAAGTGGGCCACTAGTTTCTCAATATCAACATCACAATATCCTTTATATTGTAGGACGTATTGATGGCTCGTCTCCTGGATCATTTCCCCTTTTAAGTCTTAAGTTGGTTTTACTTGTAAAAGTATTTCATAGTTGCAACAACAAAAAGTGTCATCTCTATAAATTTTACAAACACTAAAAGATGGAAATATAATTGCTCACACTAAAATTTTTAACTGATTTCTTCCAAATTTTTGTAATAACATTACTCCAATTATAATACACTATGAACGACATGAACTTTAACTGTTATTACTTTCACTTTGTTTGTTTAGAGAAAATGATTAATTGATGCTTGTAATTCTTCTAGAGCTCGCCCCTTGGTCTCTGGTACCACTTTCGCGACGAATAGAACAGTCAAACCACAAATGCCAGTGTAGATGAAAAATGATCCTGATGTAGTATGTCAAAAATATCCACGTATGATTATGGAAGAGAGAGCAAAGAAACTTATACTAAAAATGAAAGTGTTTGTAATCAGGAAACAAAAAAAGTGAAAGTGTCAATACTCAATACTAATCCATTCCATAACATAATTAATAGGGTAGAAACAATTACCTGCAGTACTCCATTCGGTCATGTAATTATAGGAGTATGAAATAATCCAAGAACAAGACCAATTCACTAAAGTCAGAAGGCTTCCACCAGTACCCTTGACATTTATAGGGAATATCTGAAATAGACATTCATCCTTGAATTAGTGCAATATACCTGCTTGTTTATGCAAAATTCCTGTTAACAAATTTTTAAATAAATTTGGAATTCAATTATCGACATACCTCTGACATTATAACCCAGGGTAATCCTGCCATGCCTAATGAATAAGCTACACTAAAACCCTGCATGGATTATTAGCCAGTCAATCACAAGCATCTCAATGTCTAAAACCTCAGTCCAGAAGTGAAGTAAAATAGAATAATAAACACCCCTTTATTGCTTTTTAAGGATTTAAAAGAAACACAAGCATAATAAAGCTCATAGTATGAACATTGCGGTAATTGCAGCTTTAGCTGATAAAAAGGCTTTTTTTAGTCCTGAAAGTTATTGAATGTAGAGCAACCTTTTTATCTTTGAATAACTTAATTGCTTTAAATCTTCTACATTCTAATTTCTGGTTGAAGCATAGATTAGATAAAATCTGGGAAATTCAACTAAGATGTTTTTAGTTCTTTTCTTGCAAGAGGGTACCATGTTTTTGGTAGTTTGTATTATCAATGTGCCAATTAGCAGTAACATTGCTGTGAGTTTCTTCCAAAATAAGCTCAGAAATTCCCATTCCCACAGGCCCCAACAAGCCCCAACATTCTAATTGATCAATAAAGTGTAGATGAGACAGAATGTGAGAAATTATATTTAGAAATCTCTAGCATTTTCTGGAGAAGGGAAAGGTCATCTTTCAGGTTATGCCTTATTACCAGGATCCCAATGAGCACCAAGATTGGAGTGAGCTCCTTCAACTGGGAGTTCTCCTGCTTGGAACAAAAAGGTTTAAACAATGATCATTCATATATGTGGAAAACAGAACAACAGACAGAGAAGCTTTGAATTTGTTTTCAACAGAAACCTGAAAGGCAAATGCCAAGCCTGTAAGGAAGGTACTTAAGCACATTCCAGCGGCAGAGACCTGCAAGAGTTAGCAGACTTTAATGCAATCAACTAAACTACACACCATAGGCTTAAAGTTGATTTTGCCATGTCCTCACCATAAGAAGTGGCCGTCTTCCTGATTTATCTGTCAAGAATACACTTAAGGCAGTAGCTGGAATCTGTTAAAAGATTGTTTACGTGGTTTGTTAGATGTATCAAGCAGAATCCTATATCCAATCAAAGTTATGGTGAGCCAAGTACCTGGATAATTGCCATTGAGATAGTCCCAATGCTGCTTGAAAAACCTATCATAAACCAGAGGTAATAATCATCATTCCTTCATTTCTTAATATTATCATTAGTTATATGAAACAAATTTTAAAGCTGTTAATTTACCAGCTTCTTCAAATATAGAACTTGCATAAAATGCAATTGCATTGACTCCAGCAAACTGTTGCAGTAACATCAACCCAAGTCCAACCTAAATGAATTTAAATAAAACATGTAAAAAGGTTGTACAAGCCCTGAAAAGTAAAAATGCCACAAATGAATGAGGCTTACGATTAGGGAATGGGTGTATCTCTGCTGGAACAAGTCTAGAATTCTAGATTTCGAGTGCTGTTGAAAGGTTTCTGTATAATCCTATGAAAAGACAGGAGCACATCTCATTTTTTGTGGTTGTGCCAAAGAAGTTTTTAAAACATAACAAATTAGAAATGTTAAGGGTATGACACTGATACACTGTCATAAAATCATGTAGTTGGAGAATTACAATGATATATGCTGCTTCTTGAGAAACATCAACATTCTTCCCTCTAAGACGCTGTAGAACAGTTTCAAGCTCTTTCTCTTTTCCAATTTTTGCCTGCGGAGAAATTGTACTTTGTTAGAAGTATTGGTTAAATGATTAAATTTATCATATTCTAATAATTTAAGCTCTTGGGACAATCGAAATTTAACTTTGTATCAGAGTATAAGATCCTGAGTTCGATCCTTGTCTCCTCCACCTATCTCCCATTTAAATTTCCACATGTTGGACCTCACCTCTTAAAAGGTAGTTTCGGTTTATATTTGAGGGGGAGTGTTAGAAATATTAGTTAAATGATTAAATTTACCATATCTTAATAGTTTAAGATTTTGGGACAATCAGTAATTTAACACTCTTATCATTTTTTGCATTTTAATGGCTGCTCATATTTTCTTTACAAAATAAACCAAAGAAAAGTAGTTTAGATGTTTCTCCTGAAAGTATCCCAAAAGCTCAAGCTGATAAAGTGAACATATTGACTTGATGTTATTTTTAACAAGTTGAACAAGCCACAAAAAACATATTAAAGCACGTATTGTATTCTATATTTCTATTTCATCACACAATCCAAACATCATACAAATAATATTTCTCACCAACCATCTGGGAGACTCCGGAATAAAGAATAATCCCACAAGTTGTACTAGAGATGGAATGGCACCTGAAAATAAAATTTATTTGAATAGAATTTATCTTTTTAGAATTTAATTTCTGATTAAATTTATGCAGAGAAAAATCAATACCAAATAAAGCCAGGGTGCGCCAGGTAACAGCATTTCCAATGAAATATATTAGTGAAAGCCCAGAACATAAAATCAACTGCACAAGTAACAAAAGGTAAGTAAATGAACAATGAATTGGATGTTCATTTTAAAGCCATAATAATTTAGATAAACCTGATTAGCTGATGTAAATTGTCCCCTAAGATTCTTAGGTGTTATTTCTGCAATGTATACTGGTACCTGTTTGGTTATAAGAATCACTATTTTTTGTATTTTAAATAGGTAAATCAATTAAAAACTGTCAAACTTACAAAACTTACTACGTAGCAAATAACTCCAATGCCAAAACCCACCAAGAGTCTTCCAAAATCCAGCCAAAAAGCAGTCTATGCCAAGCACAGAACTCTATTAGTAGTTGAAGCCCAGTAGAGAAAAATGTAGAAGCAGAAATTTCCATCAGTCAGTTCATGCTAATTTTGAATAATTTTTTTTTTCACTGATCTGATGCTTTAACAACGTTTAATAAAGAACAAATGGAAGCAACTTCAAAGAATAATCAACATAAATATTACCACAATGGTTCCAATGCTGTCTAAGGCTTTACACTGTAGACGGTAGGATGTTATGCCAAATCACATAACCCTTGTGTCTTCTCTTTGATATTAACAGATTAATTATTAACTAAACTAAGAAGACATTCCTCCTAAAATTTTGTTGGGATTTGGAACTCATTCTATGTGAAGTGGTTTCAATAGGATGCTCCGTTTGGCTTCGAAAAGAGGAAATGTGAAGACAAAATGAATTGGTAGCATTAATTGAACATATTTCATCAAGTGCAGCATTGTTTAGGGGAATGAAAGAATGGAAATAGAAAAACCTTTGCAAATGCAATGGCAAGCCAACCAGCAAAGATGAATAATTCAGAGAACCACATTGCCTGCATTAAAATATCAACAAAAATGATAGAAATTTAAATATAATAATAATAAATTTTTTTAAAAAAAAAAATCATATTTTTAGTAAATGTGACAAAAGAAACTTACACCTCTCCGACCAATGAGGTCTGCCATCTTTCCACTTATTAATCCACCTATCACTCCTCCAATAGTCAATATTGAACCAAAAACTGAATACTGCACAAGGTAGAAACAATTTAAATTGATAAAGAATTGATTGGCAACGAAAACATCTCTACCCAAACAGATAATGTAACATTTCATTCTACTGAACTTCAACAATGTTCAGTAACATGTACAACTTTGTTTTTTCCTTCCAATAAATTAGTGGAAGGGTGGGGGGCTTCCAACTTAGGTTTTCTCCGTTGGGAGAACTAGATGTATTATTGAACTATAAGACTTTTGGCAATATAATCCATCAGAGGAGTAAAGGCTAAAAAAATAAAATTCAATATAAATATATGAAGAACAATTACATGTCTGCATACGTGCAAAACTATGCATATTAGTGTAAAATTATTATGCTTTTTTGGCCAGTGTAAATTGATAAGTGAATTTGTAAAATTCATACATACACATGTATGTCTAGAAACACCGATAACCTAATAGGCACAATGATTATTTGTATATATGTTTATTAATTGTTTGGCTCATGTATCTATCTGTTGGACATGTGCATTTACTCTTGCACAGACTCTGTCACATGTTTAAAGTTGTACCTTATCAATAAAAATAAATTTATACATAAAAGACAATTGAAAAATTAAGAAATAAAGAAATAATTTAGTACTTACAGATGCCGTAGAGAGATCCAAATCTTCCATGATTCCTGATTCAGCTGGTGATGAATATCCTGACTACAAACCAATCATAATTTAACTAGTTATACCAAGTTTGCTGGTTCTATGGATCATGCATTAATTCATGCTCCATGGAGTAGTGATTTTTTTATATGATTTTTTAAAATAGTAATCTTTATATAAAGGATTTAGGTTTGAATCCCAACCACACCAAATTATTTGGTGTCTTACTCACATAATAAAAAGTAATTATCATGAAGCAAATACTATAGGTGTCCAAACCCCATCGTATCTAAAGCAAAAAAAAGGGTTTTAAACTTTTATACAGCTACAAGAGGTGGTAAAGTCACAGTTATAATAACTAGGTACTAAAAATATAAAACAAACTTAAAAAATAAATATAAATAATTGAGCTTTGAGATATCTAAAACAATTTTTTGACGGGGATAATTTTTTTTTTTTCACAATTGTGATTGTTACATAATAAAAGTGGTGTTAATGGTATGTCTGTATAAGAGCAATGTTGTTCCAGTACAATTTACAACTCTAATCTATTGTAAAAGATGATGAAAAAAGTTTGTCCCTAACAGGGTAATGTTTATAAACAAAATGAAACAAAAGCATTGCTAATAATATATATAACATTAGTGATGCTTTTTGAAAATGTAATGGGTACTTACAGCACAGCCAGTGCTCATAGAACCGCAGAGGGCGACAATGGTGCTGAGTACAAGAACAGGCGTGGCTGAAGAACCAGCAACACTTGGTGGTTTGTCTTCTGCATTAATTGTAGACCTTGGCAACAGGGCTTCTTCCATGCTTTCTCTTCCAAGCTTTCTTGCAAGAAAGAAAGAGAAAATATGAATACCAAGACTGACAGTCTAGGATTCATTTCTGTGTGTGTATATGAGAGAGAGAGAGAGAGAGAGAGAGGTGTTGGAGAATGTCTGGTGAGACCAAACGCATGAAATGTCATAATCAAATAGTGTCAAGACTTTTAGATAGGCGGTTTTTTTGCAGTTTTAAATTAAGGTCGTGGACCATGATGATCACATGCTCACAGTTTCTATATTATACAAGTAACTTGTTGTCAAAGGGCCCATATTTTTTGACAAGCTCGACCCAAGCGGCCCAAGTGAAAATTGAAGGGCACATTAGTATCACAAACTAAAGGCCCATTATTTGCATCTTCTCCAGCTTCAATCCTCATGTGGCCCAAAACTACATGGGAAGCCCATTAGGGAATTTGGAGAGGTATGGTTTGAACTTTGGAGGGCAATGGCCCATTATTTGTATCCTTCATTGCCTTCAATTTTTATTTATTTATTTATCCTTACATTTTAGAGTTATTGTTAATTTGGTCCATATGTTTTGACCGTAGTTAATTTAGTCAATTTGGTTTAAATGATAATAACTAAATTGATTGCAATTTAAAAATAACAAAAACCAAATCGACCGCTAATAAAATATAGAGATCAAATTGATCAAAATTACTAAATTAATAAATAAATAAATAACCAAATTTGGGTATTATTTATTTATTTATTTTAGGCTAACATGGCAGTCTAAGTGGTATTTTGTGGGTCTAAAAAAATATTTTATTTTGACCTTAGTCATGTCAACATTTTCTATCAACCACTTAACGGTAAGGGGTCATTTTAATCCAATACCAAAAGGTTAAAGACCAAATTGACATTGATTCTAAAGGTTAGGCATCAAATATATAGTTTCTCCAAAATTAAAAAATGTTGGGCGCTCATATTTGGATGGAAAGTAAGACCCCAAAATTTTTTTTTCTTTTCTTTCTCTTTTATCCCTTCGGCTAATTGTGTTTTGCTAGAGATATTTTTTTTAGGAAGATTCGCCATTGGATAAAAAAAATATGAAGAAAATAGAAAGAATCTAAATGGTAGAAAATCACTGAACCCATTTTGCAACAAACAGTTTATTCTCAAACCAAATTAAAAAAAAAAAAAAAAAATGCTACCCCTAAATCTAATCAGAAAAACATGCGCGCGCACATATATATATATATATATATAGCTTTTTAACTAAATGTGCACACATATATATATTGTTTTAATTAACAAAATCCGAAAACTGGTGTGGTCTGGTTTTGATAATGGGTTTGTTTTCATTCGTTGAGTTAAAGTTAATCGAGGGTACCTTTCCTGTTGTTTTAGAAATAGGAGAGTGTTTCGTGGACTGTGTTGGAATGGGTGTGGAATTGTAAAATGGGTTTGGTGGAGAAAGATTGAGAAAGTGGATAGAGGAGAGGGATGATAAAGAAAAGGAAAGAGAGGATAGATTGGTGGTGATGGTGCTTAGATTTCGAGTTTGGTAAGGCAACGGTAATTTTAGAAGTGTTTGGTAACCGAGAAATTGAAAGAAAATAAAAATTGTAGGTTTGAGATTTATTTATTTATTCAATAAAATTAGGAATTAATATATTTTTAAATTTTCTGTAATAAAATATACTGTATATTCTAATGTGGATTTTATAAGATATTGAGTTGGCATTTTTAAATATAAATTAGAAAATAAAAGCTGACATGAAGTATGACATATCAGCAGTTTGTGAAAGTAATTTGTAAAATATTTGTAAAATTGTTTGTATATATTATAGTATTAATAATAATATTCACAAAGTTATACACTAAATAAAAAACTAAAATATGAATAATAATAGAGTATTCCACAACCCCTTAAAAAATTACAAAATTAAACACAAATCAATTAAGAAAATAAAATAATTATAAATATAAATATATCATCAACAATATAATTATATACTATGGCGGCAAAGATCTCAGCTTCTTTTTAAGTAGTCTTTTTTAGACTCACACACTCTCTCTATCTCTCATATCTATTTAGTGATTTTTAGTCCAATTTTTTAGCTCCTGAATCCCAAAAAAACGAAAAAAAAAAAAAAAAAACAAAAAAAAAAAACAAAAATCAGATATATTATTGACGAGTTGCTTCAGGTACTTACAAGATTAAAAAAAGCTAAATGTTTTTCTTATCTTAGTTAATTAAAATATTTATTTTCCTTTTCCGAGTAGGAATAGTATTATAATTCTATTCCTTGATGGAGCAGGATTCCTTATTCCTATAAGGAGTAGGATTCTCTTCCTATAAATCAATCTCTGTTTCTCTAGTTGTTTTCATTCCACATTCTACTGGTTCTGCTTTCTCTCTCTCTCTCTGTTTCTGTGTTTCCGCTCTGTTTTCTCTCTCTGTTTCTGTGAAGTCATGACTGACAGTCTACTAAATTGGGTTGAAAGCGAATGGATGGAAGGGAAATACGAGCAAGCATACGACTTTGCAAAGATGGCGAAACAATGTGATCCGTATTTTGAAGGAGTGGAGCGTTACTACATTGCGATGTGTATCATTCACGCCGGCAAGTTCAAGAAGAACAAGCTTGGTTACACCGACCTCTATGCACTCCTGGGCTTCCCGGCCGGTAATCATCCATTAATCACTCATAACTTCATCAAACAAAGGTATTGTAATTTGGCGAAGTGGGTGCATCCCAGCGAGTTTTCCTCTCCAATGGCGCATGAGGCTCTCAGGCTCATGGACAAGGCGTGGGCGGTCCTGGGTAACGAGCAGCATAGAGAAGACTATGACGTTTGTGTTGGTCTACGTCAACCAAAGCCCAAGAATATTGAAAAACCAGAGACGACGGCTGAGACCTCTATTGCTGCTGCTACTGCCCAAAGTGATGATCAGAAGGCGAAGAAGGTTGTTCGGGTTGGGATGAAAAGATGTGCTCCTCTTACGGCTACGCCTGACGATAACATGGATCGGATGGTGCGTCACCGAAGGGTTTAGTCTACTCCATTATTCATTCTTTTATGCCTAAGAAGCCATTAGGGTATGTCTATACCACATGGTGGAAAAACATGTTTCTTGTATGTATGAAGATCTGAATGTTTTTGTAAATTCCTTTTGAAGTCAATGAAATTCTACGGTGTTTCTTGTTTTGTTTCGTTTATATTTCTTATTGAATATATTCTCCGTGATTTTAAATTGCATCATCATTAAAGGGCCGCAATGAGAAATACAAATATGGAGTTTATGTAGATCATATATAATTTCTTTAGGAACTAATACCACAAAATAATGAAAATTAAAGTAATTAAAAATTTTCAGTCACCTAATTAATAATTTAATATTCATCAGGAATTGGTTAGTGTTGTTTAGGGAATGGATTTGGGTAAATAAAAAAAAATATAATTTTCAAGTTATTTCTCTTAAAATCAGTTTAAAGTTTTATTGTTACGGCAATTAGATATTAGTGGGGTTCCAGTCAATTAGATTTCTGAAACGTCTATGGAATCTTCTATAATGCTAAGCAAGCTCCTACATAAGTATTAAGCACAGACCATCTGACTTGAGAGTCTGATTTTTTCTGTGTGAAGCCCAAACTTTGAAGTAGCATGTCCCACTGTTCCATGATTGACAAAGAAGTTCAGTTAGTAAGATGGATAGTTGCTTCACTTCTTCCTCTCTTTGCACATAAAACCTTGTCATGGCAGAATTATTAGTGATGTATAACAGAAAATGACATCTATGGTTCGTCCATAAGATTCGTCCAGAGAGTTGCGGTTAGCCAAACATCAGGCCATCTTCAACTCGTCCAAATGTCTCGTCTGCGAGATGTTGGGACAATTGGTCAACTCCAGGAAATCAAATCCAGAAAGTCGTCCATGCACAAGGTGCATGGACGACCCCACTACGACACGGCAAAGGGTCGTCCATGCGCAGAGCACATGGACGACCACGCTAACACTTGGCGAATTTCACAGCGTTTCATCGACCCGTGTTCATCGCCGCCAATCCTTCCAATGCATGTAACTTCCAACAGCGGTTATGATTTTTTGTAGCCGTTGAGGAGGTTATGTCCGAGTTCCAAGATTCTGGGGGAAGTTATTGAATTAATAACTGCCCTAGAACACCATATATAAGACCCGGTCTTCACCATGCAGAGGTAGGAATTTCCTGAGATTTTACATTGAGTAAAGTTGAAACTCCAGAAAAAGAGAAAAAACTAACTTTACCATCGGAGGGTGTTTGGCCGGATCACCCCGGTCACCCTTTGACTGCTGTCTCTCTTTGCAGGCCTCCGCTAGTGCTATTGTCCACCGAAGCCGAAGTGTTTGATTAACTGATTCTATACATTATCAGTTGGCGCCGTTTGTGGGAAGCGCATTTAACACTTTCGTGAAACGATTTGCGATTTGCTTTTCCTGGGACAAAAGTCGAATGGTTCGGACCAGATCGAGGGCTACTAGCCCAGGCCATCAAGGGAGTAGGGATGCTTCTAGCCATCCCCATCGAAATCACCAATCAGCGCCTGCCACGCAGACGCCTTCCATCCAACACATACAGTCCATGGCGGCCGCGATGGCGGAATTAACCCGCCAAAACCAAGAATTGACTAGGGAGATAGAAAGGCATCGACGAGAAGGACAAGCTGAGAGACAATCTCAGAGTCAAGGAGAAAATCCTGAGCCCGAGATTCAATCAAGAGGCACCACTTCGCGAAGGGTGCCACATTTGGAGAAGGAAATGGATCAGATGAGGAAGGTTATGGATGAGATGAAGGAGAACATGAGAAGGGCAAATCCTATAGAGGATTTGGTCCACCGAACAGACTCCCCTTTTTCTGCTTCCATCAATGGGCATCCCTTGCCGCCTAAGTTTAAAATGCCTTCCCTGGACTCATACGATGGAACACGTGATCCCTTCGATCATATCGCTACTTTCAAGACAACAATGCATCTCCAAGGAGTTCCAGACGAGATCATGTGTAGAGCCTTCCCTACTACCCTCAAGGGGCCAGCGCATGTATGGTTCAGCAAAATACCCCCAAATTCTGTGAGTTCTTTTGAGGAGTTGAGCAAGTTATTCGTCAATAATTTCATAGGGGGACAGAGACACAAACGTTCCTCATCCAGTTTGCTGACCATAGAGCAAGGAGAAAACGAGAGTCTGCGTTCCTTCATCACACGCTTCAATAGGGAAGCCTTGACAGTGGACGAGGTGGACGATAAGCTCCTATTGGCAGCCTTCCATAATGGGGTCAACTCTGATTTATTTATTCACAAGTTGTATGAGAAAGAGGCTCAATCCATGGCTGAGCTCGTCCATTCAGCCCAAAACTTTATGAATGCAGAAGACGCTATCATAGCTAAAAAGAGGAAGAGAGTTGAGAGAATGGAAGCCAACCCCCTGCGTCATCCTGACCAGGGGCCTCGTCCAAAGAAGGGACGAACGGAAGACAAGAAGGACCGAGACAGGGATAATAGGAAGGCAGGCCCATCGGCACGGAACCAGAGTTACACCCCCTTGAATGCCCCACTCGATCAAGTGCTCATGCAGATTAAAGATGATCCTTCCTTGAAGTGGCCAGAAAAGATGAAAGGAGACCCTAACAAGCGCAATAAGAATAAATATTGTCGCTTCCATAGGGATCATGGGCATGACACGGATGAGTGTTATGACTTGAAACAGCAGATCGAGAATCTTATCAGGCAAGGAAAGTTGAGGCATTTCGTTGGAAGAGATCATAAAGATGAAAAATTGAAAGCGAAGATGGAAGAACCATCACGGCCCCCACTCGGAGAAATAAGAGTTATCATTGGTGGGACGTTGACGGGGCAATCCTCCAAGGCGAAGAAGACGTACCTCAAAGCAGTGCAGAACGTCCAACTCTCTGGACGACCCCCAAGGACGAAGGAAACAGACGAACCAGCCATTACCTTTACTGACGAAGAAGCTGAAAGAATCCATCATCCGCACGACGATGCAATTGTTATAACCCTGCTCATAGCAGATTACAAAACCAGGAGGGTGTTGGTGGATAATGGAAGCTCCGCAGATATATTGTATTATCCCGCCTTCCAGCAGATAAGGATTGGACGAGATCAGCTTCGTCCTGCATTCTCGCCACTGATAGGATTTGCGGGAATGAAAGTGCAGCCGGTAGGTACCATTACCTTACCTGTAGTAGTAGGGTCATACCCGCAGCAAATAGCCAAAGAAGTAAATTTCCTTGTAGTGGATTGTTCCTCCTCTTATAACGCCATCATTGGAAGACCAACTTTGAATAGCTGGAAGGCGGTAACGTCTACCTATCATCTGTCAGTTAAATTCCCTACGGAGTGCGGAGTAGGGCAAGCATAAGGAGATCAGTTGGCAGCTAGAGAATGTTACCTAGCCATGTTGGCTGTGGACGAGAAAATGCAAGCTATGATTATAGAAGAAAGAAAAATTGTTGCAGAACCGACTGAGGTACTGGAAGATGTTTTGTTGCAAGAAAATGATATTGAGAAGTTTACTAGAATTGGGACAGTATGAAGAAGAGGGCGAAAGAAGACCTCACCCAGTTCCTAAAGAAAAATGCTGATGTTTTTGCATGGAGTCATGACGATATGCCTGGTATTGATCCAAGTGTAATCACTCATCGGCTGAACGTATCCCCCTCATCGAAGCCTATTCGTCAAAAGAAGAGGGTGTTTGCTCCTGAACTAGAGAAGGCTATCAAGGAAGAGGTTCAAAAGCTAACTGCAGCACAGTTTATCCGGGAAGTTTACTACCCAGATTGGTTGGCAAATGTAGTAATGGTAAAGAAGGCAAATGGCAAGTGGAGAATGTGTGTCGACTTTACTGACTTAAACAAGGCTTGCCCTAAGGATAGTTATCCTTTACCCCGTATTGATCAATTAGTTGATTCTACAGCTGGCCATCAACTGTTGAGCTTCATGGACGCCTTCTCAGGATATAATCAGATAAAGATGGACGAGGCAGATCAGGAAAAAACATCTTTCATTACCAGCCAGGGTTTGTTTTGTTACAAGGTGATGCCCTTCGGTCTGAAGAACGCAGGGGCAACTTATCAAAGGTTGGTGAATCACATGTTTCGACCACAGATAGGACGGAATGTGGAAGTGTATGTGGATGATATGCTTGTGAAGAGTTTGGACGAAGGTAGCCACTTGGACGACCTACAGGAAACCTTCGAGACGCTCAGGCGATACAAGATGAAGTTGAACCCAAGTAAGTGTGCATTCGGAGTGTCGTCGGGAAAGTTCCTAGGATTTATGGTTTCAGAGAGAGGAATTGAGGCAAATCCAGACAAGATCCAGGCCATATTGGATATGGAGCCACCCAAGAACGTCAAGGAAGTCCAATCCTTAACTGGATGAGTTGCAGCTCTGAACAGGTTTGTCTCAAAAGCCACCGACAAGTGTTTACCCTTTTTCAAAATCCTCAGGAAGGCGTTTGAATGGACGGACGATTGCCAAAGGGCCTTCCAGGACCTAAAGCAATATCTTACCACGGCCCCATTGCTAAGCCCATCAGTGCTAGGAGAAGAATTGTATTTGTATTTGGCAGTGTCCCCACATGCTGTAAGTTCAGCGTTGATCAGAGAGGAAGGAAAGGTACAGAAGCCTATGTATTATACTAGTCGAGCACTGAGAGGAGCAGAAGGAAGGTACCCCTTGATAGAAAAATTAGCCTTCGCGCTAATAACAGCCTCAGGAAGTTGAGGCACTACTTCCAAGGTCATGTCATCAATGTCATGACTGATCATCCACTCAAGAAGGCAATGAACAAGCTTGAAGCTGCAGGACGGTTAATCCAATGGGCAGTTGAGCTTAGTGAGTTTGATGTTCAGTACCGACCGAGGAATGCAATAAAAGCTCAAGCCCTGGCAGATTTCATTGCAGAATTCACCCCAAGTTATAAGGACTTGGATGGGAAAGAAGACAGTGGAAGATGGCTCGTCCACGTAGATGGGTCATTTACACAGCATACAGGAGGCATAGGAGTTGTTCAGCAGTCGCCGGAAGGAGACAAGCTGAAGTACAAGGTTCGCTTGTAATACCAAACTACTAACAATGAAGTAGAATATGAAGCCCTTCTTAAAGGGTTGGAATTAGCCAAATCTGTGGAAGCGGACTCAGTACTCGTCATGGGAGACTCGCAGCTGGTCATAGGCCAAGTGAAAGGGAAGAGGGGCAAAGCACAAGGACGAGTTAAGGCCTACCTTGAAGAGGTCGTGGATGCCAGAACGTTCAAATTCTTTCACTGACATGTTGTAACATTCGTTAACCTCGTTGTCAGTGACGATCCCTTTGAACGTCCTCCACGCATACCCCTCGTCCAGAACTAAGTTAGAAGGACGATCTGATGGCTCTGTTGGATGAGGCTTCCTAGAAGTCTTGGTAGAAGGTGCAGGGTCAGTTTGAACAGGGTGAACTGTTTGGACGGGCTCCACTTCAGTAGGAGATTCGTCCAAATTCACCGTGGGTGGAGAAGTGAATTTGGGGACCTTGGGAAGAGGAGTCTGAGTTGTTTTTGATTTTTTAGGACCTCGACGACTAGGAAGGTCGTCCAGGTCCACAGAACTTGAAATCTTCTTAGACTTTCTCTTCCCAGTCTGGACGGTAGCTTTCTGGACGATTGGAGGTGGGGGAGCATCCTCGTCCCCACTAGTTACTATTTTTTCTCTGTTCTCTCTCATTGTAAATATTCCTACAATGAAGGGAGTCAGTTAATAAAAATAAACAATGTAAATAATGAATATGGGAATGAAAGAAGCTGGACGATACTTACTCTTACGCGTAGTTTCCTCGTGGTTTAGATTCTCAGCAGTTGGTTCTGGACCAAGACCCCACGTGGCTAAACTGCTGAGAGTTACTAAATCGTGGAAGGTCCTTCTAGGGAAGGCACGTACACGATCAATTCGTTCTAAGAAGATTTTGTCTAAACGTGGACGAGTAACAGCTGCACCAACAAAAGGAAAAAATGGTTAGACGAATGAAAGATAGAGTATAAATAGCAAAGTAAACCACATGAAAAGAAAACATACCCTCAGGACGAAGGCGACCTATGGGGCTGGTAAAAGGAGGGAAGGGGGCATTACTAACATCTGTTGGGTCCCCAGCCCAGTTACCAGAAACAATAAAAAATTCTTGTTTCCAGAGCCTATCAGACGAGCTACGGCCCTTTATTAAGCTATAAGGAGAGCCTCTGGACGAGAACTGGTAAAAACCAGCTGACTGTTTTATTTCTGAGGGCTTATAACAGTAGAGGAACTCGTCCACTGTTATAGGACGGTCCCCTTCCAGTGCCTCACGCCATAACACTTGCATGGCGACTATCGTCCTCCAACCATTGGGATTAAGTTGATTGGGACCAATACTTAACCTATGGAAGAGACCTCTACAAAAGGAATTGAGGGGGAACCTTAAACCAGCTAAGAGATAGGACGAATAAACCCCCAAGCCAAAAGAAAGTGAACAGCACCATTCTCCTTCCCTAGGTAGACGAGGTTTAAACTCGGAAGGAATTTGGTATCTATCTATTAAGGTTTTTAACTTAGGAGCGTCCAAAGTGGACGCTACCTCAGGTGCACAGCTATATATAATATTATCCTCCTCCTCCTCGTCCTGAGGAGGGCTAGGTGGCACTCTGGACGAGCTAGCCCCAGTTCCAGAAGCCATCCTACGTTGCATCTCCTGAAATTCTTCTAAGGAAATGCCAGACACCCCGGACGAATATTGCTCGTCCGAGGAACTGCCACTTAAACTAGTACTACTACTCTCACCACTCTCACAGCTTCCAGACGAAACGTCCTGATACTTATCTATTTCCCTCTCTGTACTACTAGACGAAGACATAGCTAAAGGTTAAGACGAAAACCTAAAAAGAAGAGGAAGTACCTAAGAACTAGGACGAAACGATAGACGAGATTCTTGGACGAGATAGCGGAAGGAAGTTTATGAGAAAGGTGAAGAGTAAGAAAGAGAATGTGCCAATTTATAGGGCCCAGAGGTGGGGTTAGCGAAGCGACACCACCCATTAAGAAAATGACACGTGGCAATCGTGTGGGGAAATGCAATCGATTTAATCGCTCAACGAATGAAACCGTGACACGTGGCCACGTAAGTGGGAGAAAATTCCCATAATGTCCCTGGACGACTCTTCGGACAAGGGGGCAACTGATGTATAACAGAAAATGACATCTATGGTTCGTCCATAAGATTCGTCCAGAGAGTTGCGGTTAGCCAAACATCAGGCCATCTTCAACTCGTCCAAATGTCTCGTCTGCGAGATGTTGGGACAATTGGTCAACTCTAGGAAATCAAATCCAGAAAGTCGTCCATGCACAAGGTGCATGGACGACCCCACTACGACATAGCAAAGGGTCGTCCATGCGCAGAGCACATGGACGACCACGCTAACACTTGGCGAATTTCACAGCGTTTCATCGACCCGTGTTCATCGCCGCCAATCCCTCCAATGCATGTAACTTCCAACAGCGGTTATGATTTTTTGTAGCCGTTGAGGAGGTTATGTCCGAGTTCCAAGATTTTGGGGGAAGTTATTGAATTAATAACTACCCTAGAGCACCCTATATAAGACCCGGTCTTCACCATGCAGAGGTAGGAATTTCCTGAGATTTTACATTGAGTAAAGTTGAAACTCCAGAAAAAGAGAAAAAATTAACTTTACCATCGGAGGGTGTTTGGCCGGATCACCCTTGTCACCCTTTGACTGCTGTCTCTCTTTGCAGGCCTCCGCTAGTGCTATTGTCCACCGAAGCTGAAGTGTTCGATTAACTGATTCCATACATTATCAATTAGGATGTAAATTAAGTACGTAATATTACACACTTTGCGATATCTAAAAGTTGAAGCATGACATTTATTGTTGCTACACTCTTATTGAACTATATTAGCGTAGCATTTCAATCCAAAGTTGAAGCGTAGCAAAATTTGGTTATTTTTGGTTCAATTCGGTCCACTAGGTCCAATTCGGTCTATTAGGTCAAGTTTGGTCCATTATATCTATTTTGGTCCACTTCATTCCTTTCAATCCACTTCGGATCACACTATACATCAAGGGGCAATCCATCACCAAGAAATTCAACATTTTGGTGATCTACCTAGGGCTAGTCTTGATGATAACAGTCATTCTCTCTCTCTTTTATATATATATATATATATATGATCCTTGCATGTATAAAGGAAACAAGAAATGTTACTCAAAGATTGTTTTTTGTTTAAGTTAGTAACTTAAACAAAATATTAAAGATGAATAAACAACAAACACACACATAGAGGATCAGAAGAATATCACATAGTTCGGAAATATGACTGCTAGATTATTAATTAAATGATTAAATTTATCATTTTCTAATAACTTAAACTTTTAGATAAATTAGTAATTATAATGCTATCAAAGAAAGTGATCCTGATTTGTACAAATGCCCAAAGGGAACTCTGTTCCTCATTAGGGGCCCTGGGTTTCTTTGTTTCTATTGCATTCTATCTCATTGTACCACATTACCCTGGACCCCAAACCTCTAGTATAACATAGTCCGTATAGGCTCAACAAACCTCCAACTCCAAGTATATATACAGAAAATAAAAGACACCTTCTAACATTTTATGATAAGTGTACTTGTTTCCTTGATATACATAATGGAAAGTCATCTTATTGGAGAGAATGGGTAATTGATGCTTGTATTTCTTCTAGCACTCGCCCCTTTGTTTCTGGTACTAACTTTGCAACAAATAAAACAGCTGAACCACAAATGCCCATGTATATGAAAAATGTTCCTGAAATTGTATAGCCAAACATTCTTTTAATTATAAGCAAGAAGAAGAGAACAGGGCACAAACAATGCCTGGGAAAGTTACCTGCTGAGCTCCATTCCATCATAAAATTGAAACTGTATGTTATAATCCAAGAACATGACCAGTTTACTAAAGACACTAGGCTTCCAGCTGAACCCTTAACATGAATGGGAAATACCTGTAACACACATCTGATCCTTCAATCTAAGTTAAAATGTAAACTTCTTGTCATGCAAACTGATTTAATATTTTCATTAAAAGACTCTTGTTGTTACTAACCAGAAAAGTTACATACCTCTGAGACAATGACCCATGGTATTCCTGCCATGCCTATTGAGTAAGCTACAGAATATCCCTGAGTGTGGTGTGGTATCAAGTAGTAAACATATTAGTCACATAATTTGATCTACTAATTCC